>NW_017673424.1:0-110765 GCF_001879085.1 Nicotiana attenuata
TCCAACGGCAATCTCTTTCGAACAATCTGAATTAAAGGGTTTCAGTAAGTTAAAGAGGGGATATTTTATCAGCTCTTTTCAGTTTTAATCACTTGGTCACGAAGGGATTCTTTGTCATGTTCGAAGGATAAATCCGTTGGCACAATTTCTTCAACCAGAGGCTCTTGGTTAGACTCAGAAGTTTATTTGCCTTTAGAAGAAGACGTGTTAGAAAGAGAGCCTCTAGAGATATTGCCGGAACTAGAAGAAGGAATGATGGAACCAGAGGTACCACCACGAACCGACCCTGTACCACGAAGCACACCTCCTCTACCTCTTCTATATCTAGCAGGAGCATTGGGAAAACTATCAAGAATTGGGACTCTTTTAGGGTTAGGATTCGAAGACGACATAGTGAGAGGGTATGAATTGAAGAAGAAGTGAACAAGAGTTAATAGCAAGAAATTTGGTAAAAAGCTTGTGAGGAAGAAGACAAAGGAAAAAGGGGGCAAGTTTATATATAAACTCAACCGGCGGTAATTAAAAAGTGTAATGATGGAAAGCCTATAATAAAGGCAACTATCACTTCGTGAATAGTGGAGTTAAAAAAAAAGCCTTAGAAAAAGGCTGCAAAATCGCAGAACTAATGAGAAGACGACACGTATATGGTGCATTAAATAGAAGAGACAACTGAAGCGTTAGTACTGTCATAGCATTGATTATGGCAAAAATTCCCTTTTTAATGAAGATCCACTTCCCAAATATTTAATTGATAAATAAATGGAAAGTGGGGGGACTATCTGTATTGGGAAAAAACTGAATTTAAATATTGAAGATGACGTGTCATGACACGTGGACCGGTCAAATAGTCAAAGCGTGGTAATCAGTTAGAAGGCACGAGCAACAACAGATGCGGGAGAGAAGATACTTAAAGGCACGAGCTATTATTCAGATGAAACGAGACTCGTACCTGTTCGAGTCATTTAAAGCTCGAAGATCAGAAGGAATTGAAGACATGAATCTGATAGCGTAAAAGAGTCCAAATTCAACATTAAATGCCAAATACGTTAGAGAATTTGTATTTAATAGGAATGATTGAGTAACATTTCTTTTAATGTCATTTATTGCTCGTAATTGTCTCATTAAGACAAAGGCATTACACTTTCTCTTACAATTAACTATAAAAGGAGAAAGTCACAACATCTGTAGGACACGAAATATCATTGCGATTATACTGAAATATATACTTATTCATTGCTTTATTATTGTTCTCGAAGTCTCTCATTTCTTGATCATCAGTAACCCGATTTCTCTCTTAAATTCTAGCTTTAACCAAATATTCAGTTTTTTGGTTAAACATTACGTACCTTCAATCTAAGTTTTAGCTTCACATTGTAACTCAGTAAACTTAAATTTCACTTCCTCATCTTACTTCTGCTACAAAGTACAAACTCTATAAGATGACTTGCTTTATATTCATTATCAGATACTAATTTTTTCCTTTGCTTTCCTCCCATTTTCCTACTTCAAAATTTGTAAATTAAGTTTTCATTCTTTTTTTTTTTTTTTGGTTTTATTTGCAGTTTCACGGTGAAGAAAACAACTGAATGACAATGAGTGGTGAACGCAGCCTTTTTATGGTCTATGTGGTTTTCTTGCTTGTTTCTTTCTCTGGTATATCAGCTCTCTTCTTTTTTTCTCCTTTTTTTTGGTAATATTTTAAGAGTTTAAACTTATACACGGTCAGATTATTCAAAAGATATTTACAAGTAACTCTCATATAAAGTGCATTTGTAATCTTAAAAATAAGTCAAATTTTTTGTTACAATATGTAAAATTGACCTGCCAATGTAAAAATTATTTACAAGATACTAGTTAAATCTTTTTTTTTAAACCACAAAAAATGACTTATTTTTTTCACTTTTTGGGAATTTTTCCCCTTAATTCCAATCAATTACTCAAACTATTTTGAATGTTCAAGTGTTGTTATTAATAGTAATATCTTTTTATGTTACAGTGATACAAATTAATCATGCATTGGAACTAGCTAAGGAAGGTGGTTCTATTCAAGAAAGAACCCTAATTCCCAAGCAAATATACATTATCACTCCTGCTAGGAAATTACTAAACCTGCCTGGTAAGACATAAATATCTCATTGAAATTGTCCCTATTTTGCGATAATTAAGAATCTTTTGCTTGCTCCAAATAAAGTTAGATCTTATACACGATTATACGGTCATATTTACTGATTTACTTTTTCTAGTTGGTGTCATAGATAATACACATTGTATACATTATATATGAATGATGCGCATATATATATACATGGCATATATATATATATATATATATATATATATATATATATATATATATATATATATATATATATATATGCCATGTATATATATATGGCATATTTTTAGTTTAAGCGATCGAGCGGACGGCTATTTAAGTTAAATCTTTAATTATAATAAATACATAAAAGAAGTTCCACGAGATTTTGCCTATATACCGGTGGACCCTATATTGTTCCAAAGTGCCTTAACTATTTGTTGGAGAAAAATAAAAATATAGCCAGATTTACAACTAGTAATTTAAAAAATGGCATAGTTTTAAAAGTAATCGAAATTTAGCCACTTTTTCATGTAAAGATAAAATCTGAACAAAAACACCCTTGAAAATCAGGAAACATTCCAGCATAATGGGCTGGAGTTCAAACTTTTACATATGAGCTTCCAACATAGTGTGCTGGAGTTCCAACATAATATGTTGCAAGGTTATATGCAGGAATCCCGCATATTATACTATAACTTTTTGTGTTCGGCAAAATAATGGTTATTTTTCAATAACTTTGCAAACGCTTGCTATTTTTCGATTTTCAGTTCGAAAACTTGCTAGCCCGTGCTATTTTCACGTATTTGTTCAACACTTGCACTATGCGTTGTAGTGCTAAGAACCTTGTAAAATTGTTTAAATCTTGGATCCGCATCTGATAAATTATATTTCCGAAAACTCGAAATAAGATCATATATTTGACTTCATCTTTTTTTTTTGGATGATTGAACAGAGAAGAGAATAGGGCCAACATCATGTTCAAAAGACAACATCCTAGTAAACCAAGGTCCCTCAGGAACACTACCGAATGGCATTCCAACGTACACTGCCATTGTCGAAAATGTCTTGTCTCGGCAGGAAGTTGTAGCATCTCCAACATTCACTTGAGTTGTGGTTGGTTTAGTTCAGCAAGATTAATAAATCCTACAATTTTCAGAAGACTTAAATATAATGATTGTCTTGTCAATGACGGAAAGCCTCTCAAACCTGGACAATCAGTCACTTTTCAATATGCAAATACTTTCAAATATCCTCTTTCTGTTTCTTCAGTTACCTGCAGCTAGATGTGGTTGCTGTGTAATATATATAGTCGATTTCAGTTTGGTATAGAATTGGAAGTGTATTTAATTAGTTGATTGATTAAATGATTAATGCACGGGCTATGGTTTGCTTGCTGTTCTGTGTGAATCTCAGTATTGAATTTTACATTATCATAGTATATATAATTAGCAGGGGAGCAAGCCTTGGCATAACTGGTAAAGTTATTGCAATGTGACCAGTGTTAGAAAATATAACAGAATATAGGGACGAAATAATTAGGCTTTGATAGTGCAGTCACTGTCCTTAAGGAATTTAAGCCTCCCAATTTCGTTGCTGCAGGGATTATGGCAGAATTCCTCCAGGATTTTACAAAGCCTCTGAAATTCGAGCACCAGCAATTAACTCGAATTTCCACTTGAACAAATTTGGTGAATTGAAGATAGCAGAAAAGAAGAAGATACTTTGTTGCTTTTCTGATGATTTTTGTTTTGGAGAAGAAAAGGGTATTTATAAACCCTTTAGGTGTCTGTTAGGACTAACAGACTCAACCTTTGCCAATAGGCACTTTTTAATACCAAAAGTCACCTCCTTTCAAACCTTTTAGGTGTCTGTTAAGACTAACAGACTTAACCTTTGCCAATAGGCACCTTTTAAAACAAAAGTCACCTCTTTTCAAATACTCCCATCAAAACACTAACTAATATAATAATCCCTCACTTAGTTAGTGATTGATGTATAAGAATCATGCGTATAGTAGGTATCCTTCGATTTAAACCTACTACTTGTATAAACTATTCAAGACCTTGTCGAAATTGATGGTTAGATTAAGTTCTATTAAACCACAATTCCTATTTGACAAGACGGAAAAGCTTTATACACATAAATCGTACCAACTTCACAATTTATTCACCGTGAGTTTTAGCACCCAATTATGGCCTTGTGCTACTTCCTGAATTCATAAACACTTATCAAGTTTTGTATCCCAAACTTTGATCGAAGCGGCACCACTTCTTGTGTTTACATAGGTGAAGATTTAACCAAATCCTTAACACGGACTTCTTTAGTTCCTAAACCGAACTCTGCTTCTTCACTAAGAGTATTTTTTATACTCATCCTCCTTTTCTAGGTACTAATTTCCAGTACCTGCTATCCGTCACAACTATAACTTGTTATTACCTTTTAAACCTTTAATATTGTTGAACAATAAGAAAGGTAAGGTTCCCGTTACTAGTGACAAATTTAAATTACCTTAGACCCATAGCACTTGTTGTGCTTATTATCATATCCCTCGCGAGTCCTTTAGTGAATGGGTCAGCAAGGTTGTCTTTAGACTTGATGTACACAACAGTAATAATTCCATCCGAAATTAATTGTCTTATGTACTCATGTCTTAAAGCAATATGTCTAGATTTTCCATTGTATATTTTGCTAAATGCCTTAGATATAGTTGCTTCACTATCACAGTGCAAGAGAACAGCTGGCATTGGTTGTGGCCACAACTTTATATCTAACAACAGATTTCTCAGCCATTCTGCTTCTCTTCCTGCAGCTGCTAAAGCAATAAACTCAGATTCCATTGTGGAATGAGTAATACACGTCTGTTTCTTAGAAGCCCACGAAATTGCTCCTCCACCTAAAGTGAATATCCACCCAGACGTTGACTTGTTATCACCAACACTAGTTATCCAACTAGCATCACAATATCCTTCTAACACTGAAGGTAATCTGTTATAATACAAGGCAAAAGTTTTTGTCTTTTTCAGATAACCAAGTACCGTCACTATACCTTTCCAGCGATCACCACTTGGATTGTGAGTATACCTTGACAATTTACAAACCGCAAAGGCAATATCTAGCCTAGTACAATGCATAGCATACATTAAACTACCAATTGCACTAGCATAGTCTAATTGACTAACAGATCTTCCGGGGTTCTCAACCATCTTGCTAGAAGCATCAAACGGAGTATTAAATTCTTTAATACCCAAATGATTAAATTTGGAAAGAACCTTGTCAATATAATGAGACTGACATAAGGCAAAACTCCCACTATGTCTTTTAACTTTAACACCTAAGATAGTATCAACTTCTCCCAAATCTTTCATTTTAAATTGAGAAGTTAAATACTTCTTAGTTTCATTTATGCCTTGCATGTTAGTTCATATGATTAGCATGTCATCAACATAAAGACATACTATCACTCCATAGTCCTTTGTGAATTTGGAATAAATGCATTTATCTGCTCCGTTATGTTTAAAACCATTTGATAATATAACACTATCAAATTTTTCATGTCATTGTTTTGGAGCTTGTTTTAATCCATACAAGGACTTAACTAATTTACAAACTTTCTTCTCATTTCCAGGAAGCACAAACCCTTCGGGTTGCTCCATATAAACTTCTTCATCAAGATCACCATTTAAGAATGCCGTCTTAACATCCATTTGATGGACATTTAGATTATATATTGATGCCAAAGCAAATAATACTCTTATTGAGGTAATCCTGGCCACAGGAGCATATTTGTCAAAATAATCTACTCCTGCCTTTTGTCTAAATCCCCTGGCTACTAGTCTAGCTTTAAATATTTGTAGAGAACCATCAGTATTGTATTTTCTTCTAAAAACCCATTTACACCCAATAGGTTTAGTATTAGAAGGTAAATCTGTCAATACCCATGTACCATTTGATAAAAGGGAATCCATTTCATCATTTACAGCTTCTTTCCAGAAAGAAGAATCCCGCGAAGCCATAGCCTCACTATAGGTTTTAGGATACTCTTCTAAATTTAAAATAATGGGTATTTTATTAAATACTTCATCTCTACTTCCTTCTACCAAAAAGACTAGTGCTTGAGAAGAAATAAAATCAGAACCTATATTTTTTTCTTTTCTAACTCTTTGACTTTTTCTTGGTTCTACAGGAGATTCAATTGCCTTTCTTTTATTGTTAGAAGAAGAACTAGGTTCTGCACAATTTTCTTGAGTTACTGCATTATCACCAATGCTTGTTGCATTACCATCTTGTTTAGTAATTTCTGTGTCCTCGTGTGAATTATTAAAGTCACAAATGAACTTTGTTTCCAAGAACTCAACATCTTTAGATTCCACAATATACTTAGACTCAATGTCCAATAATCTGTATGCCTTTGAGTTCTTAGCATATCCTACAAATATGCTTTTAATTCCTCTAGGTCCTAACTTAGTCCTTTTAAGATCTGGAATTCTATAATAGGCTAAACAGCCCCGTACCGTTAAGAAATTTAGGTTAGGCTTTCTTCCTTTCCATAATTCATATGGTGAAACCTTAAATTTCTTTGAAGGAACTCTATTATGCACAAAACAAGTCGTTAATAAAGCTTTCCCCCACAAATTCATTGGTAACTTTGCATGTAAAAGCATGGCATTAACCATATCTACCAACATTCTATTTTTTCTTTCAGAAAGACCATTTTGTTGTGGGGTATACGGTGCACTAACTTGGTGAATCAAACCATTTTCTTCACAAAATACAGAAAATTCATTGAAAAGATATTCGCCCCCTCGATCACTACGTAGGATTTTAATCTTCTTTTCCAATTGATTTTCAACTAATGCTTTGTAACTCTTAAACATATCAAATGCTTGATCTTTTGTTTTCATTAAGTAAACATGTGTATATCTAGAATGATCATCTATAAAAGTAATAAAGTATCTATTTCCACCTCTAGTTAAATAACCATTCAATTCACATATATCGAAATGCACAAGTTCAAGTAGATTACTTGTTCTTTCATTCTTTGGAAAAGATTTCTTAGTCATCTTAGCTTGTATGCAAATTTCACATTTTTATCATTATTCTCAACAGCAGGAATTAATATATTTTTAGACATAAACTTAACGTATCGAAAATTAACATGTGAAAGTCTAGCATGCCATAAATTAATAGATGACTCAATCATATAAGCAGAAACTTCAACTTTATTAATACTTTATTTGAACATGCCCTCACAAGAGTAGCCTTGTCCTACAAATACACCATTCTTAGAGAAAATAATCTTTTCTGCCTCTATAACAGTTTTGAGGCCTTTCTTACTTAATAAACTTGCAGAAATTAAATTCTTCCTAACATCAGGTACATGATGAACATTAATTAAAATCAACTTCTTTCCCGAAGTGAATTATAGTTCAACTGTTCCTTTTCCAAAGACCTTGGCGGTGTCATGATTTCCCATTAAAACCTTTTCATCACTTGTTGCAACTTCATAATGTTTGAAGAAACTCTTGTCGTTGCATACATGAACTGTAGCACCAGAATCATACCACCAATCTGAAGATTTCATAGTTGCTGCCATGTCGCATTCAATTACCATACTCAGATTCAAGTTGGTAAAAGCAGAAATCATAGCAACAATATCCGAAGAAGAAGCTTGTTGTTGTTCAACAATATTTACCCTCTTCTGTCCAACATTTTCTTCATTTTTCTGTCTCTTACGAAACCTGCAATCTCGCTTAAAATGACCCATTTTTCCGCAAGTATAACATGGACCTTTCTTAATGTTAGAAGAATTTTCCTTTGGAGCAGCCTCAAACTTTCTCTTCTTTCCAGCCTTGTTTCCAGATTTTCCTGAGTTGTTTGCCTTACTAGACTCAACATAATTCACCTTTGAACTAGTTTCCGCAGCTCCGTGAGAAAGAACAACAATTTATCTTTCCAGTGGGTGAAATTTGAGCCATCAAATCGATCCAGTTTGAACACTTCGAACATCTTGTTGAAACCAGAAGCCTCCATTGCAGTGTTGTTAAATTCCTTAAGATTGTTAGAAAATATAACAGAATATAGGGACGAAATAATTAGGCTTTGATAGTGTAGTCACTGTCCTTAAGGAATTTAAGCCTCCCAATTTCGTTGCTGCAGGGATTATGGCAGAATTCCTCCAGGATTTTACAAAGCCTCTGAAATTCGAGCACCAGCAACTAACTCGAATTTCCGCTTGAACAAATTTGGTGAATTGAAGATAGCAGAAAAGAAGAAGATACTTTGTTGCTTTTCTGATGATTTTTGTTTTGGAGAAGAAAATGGTATTTATAAACCCTTTAGGTGTCTGTTAGGACTAACAGACTCAACCTTTGCCAATAGGCACCTTTTAATACCAAAAGTCACCTCTTTTCAAACCCTTTAGGTGTCTGTTAGGACTAACAGACTCAACCTTTGCCAATAGGCACCTTTAAAACAAAAGTCACCTCTTTTTAAAATTAAAACGTTTTAATATTTAAAATGTTTTTTTTAATTAATAAAATTAATAGATGACTAAAAGAAAGAAATTTCGGGCTATTTAATTGGCCCAAAGCCCCAAGTGCCCAATCTTGACTATTAATAATATAGCCAAATTCTAGTTCCCTCTAAAACATCTTTAAATTATTCAAATCATGTAAGACAAAGAAGTGTTTTTAAACACTTCTTTCTTTCTTTCTTTTTTCAATGAGGGACAAAGCAACCTCTTCTAAAATACTCCCATCAAAACACTTACTAATATAATAATCCCCCACTTAGTTAGTGATTGATGTTGTTTATAAGATTCATGCGTATAGTAGGTATCTTTTGATTTAAACCTACTACTCGTATAAACTATTCAAGACCTTGTCGAAATTGATGGTTAGATTAAGTTCTATTTAACCACAATTCCTATTTGACAAGACGGAAAATCTTTATACACATAAATCGTACCAACTTCACAATTTGTTCACCGTGAGTTTTAGCACCCAATTATGGCCTTGTGCTACTTCCTGAATTCATAAACACTTATCAAGTTTTGTCTCCCAAACTTTGATCGAAGCGGCACCACTTCTTGCGTTTACATAGGTGAAGATTTAACCAAATCCTTAACACGGACTTCTTTAGTTCCTAAACCGAACTCTGCTTCTTCACTAAGAGTATTTTTTATACTCATCCTCCTTTTCTAGGTACTAATTTCCAGTACCTGCTATCCGTCACAACTATAACTTGTTATTACCTTTTAAACCTTTAATATTGTTGAACAATAAGAAAGGTAAGGTTCCTGTTACTAGTAACAAATTTAAATTACCTTAGACCCATAGCACTTGTTGTGCTTATTATCATATCCCTCGCGAGTCCTTTAGTTAATGGGTCAGCAAGGTTGTCTTTAGACTTGATGTACACAACAGTAATAATTCCATCCGAAATTAATTGTCTTATGTACTCATGTCTTAAAGCAANCAACTTCTTTCCCGAAGTGAATTGTAGTTCAACTGTTCCTTTTCCAAAGACCTTGGCGGTGTCATGATTTCCCATTAAAACCTTTTCATCACTTGTTGCAACTTCATAATGTTTGAAGAAACTCTTGTCATTGCATACATGAACTGTAGCACCGGAATCATACCACAAATCTACAGATTTCATAGTTGTTGCCATGTTGCATTCAGTTACCATACTCAGATTCAAGTTGGTAAAAGCAGAAATCATAGCAACAATATCCGAAGAAGAAGCTTGTTGTTGTTCAACATTATTTACCCTCTTCTGTCCAGCATTTTCTTCATTTTTCTGTATCTTACGAAACCTGCAATCACTCTTAAAATGATCCATTTTTTCGCAAGTATAACATGGACCTTTCTTAATGTTAGAAGAATTTTCCTTTGGAGCAGCCTCAAACTTTCTCTACTTTCCAGCCTTGTTTCTAGATTTTCCTGAGTTGTTTGCCTTACTAGACTCAACATAATTCAACTTTGAACTAGTTTTCGCAGCATATTTATTTTCACATTTTCGTGACTCTTCTTCAATCCGAATATGCTTTGTCAACTGGTCCACATTAAAGTCTTCGGAAGAATGTAATAATTTCTTCCTATAGTCATTCCAAGTGGCTGGTAATTTTGCAAGTATAGCAGCCACTTGAAGAGATTCAGAAACATCGACTTTAAAATCTTTGAGTCTAGATATCAAAACCAGCAACTCATCAACCTGTTCCATGACAGATTTCCCATCTATCATTTGAAATTCAAAAAATTTCATTCCAAGGAATCTGTCCGTTCCTTGCTTCACAGCAGTATATTTCTGTTCCAAGGCTTTCCAGATTTCTTGTGGTGATTTGTGAGGACAGAACAAATCATATAAACGATCAGAAAGTGAGTTTAAAATAAAACCTCTACAGCGCACCTCATCATCTTTACGTTTTTTGCGTGCCGCCTTAATTTCATCAGAGTCTTCAGCAGTAGGTTCTGGCATTGCAGTAAGATCAGAACTCAGCAGATATGTTATTCCCAACTCCGTGAGAAGAACAACAATTTGTCTTTCCAGCGGGTGAAATTTGAGCCATCAAATCGATCCAGTTTGAACACTTCGAACATCTTGTTGAAACCAGAAGCCTCCATTGCAGTGTTGTTAAATTCCTTAAGATTGTTAGAAAATATAACAGAATATAGGGACGAAATAATTAGGCTTTGATAGTGTAGTCAATGTCCTTAAGGAATTTAAGCCTCCCAATTTCGTTGCTGCAGGGATTATAGCAGAATTCCTCCAGGATTTTACAAAGCCTCTGAAATTCGAGCACCAGCAATTAACTCGAATTTCCACTTGAACAAATTTGGTGAATTGAAGATAGCAGAAAAGAAGAAGATACTTTGTTGCTTTTCTGATGATTTTTGTTTTGGAGAAGAAAAGGGTATTTATAAACCCTTTAGGTGTCTGTTAGGACTAACAGACTCAACCTTTGCCAATAGGCACCTTTTAATACCAAAAGTCGCCTCCTTTCAAACCCTTTAGGTGTCTGTTAGGACTAACAGACTTAACCTTTGCCAATAGGCACCTTTTAAAACAAAAGTCACCTCTTTTCAAACACTCCCATGAAAACACTAACTAATATAATAAGGAGGACACGAGTTCAAGCCGTGGAAACAGCTTCTTGCAGAAATGCAGGATGAGGCTGCGTACATTAGACCCTTGTGGTCCGACCCTATCCCGGACCCCGTATATAGCGGGAGATTAGTGCACTGGGCTGCCTTTTATTGCATATATAACTACTTCAAGTCCATATTGATTAAGATAGTAGCGAAGAAGAAGAAATTTCTATTGTGTTACGTAATATTCTAGCAGGTAGTATGTAATACTCTTATCAAAACGAGCACTATATTGTACTCTTGTTGCTTGACTTAGACTCACTTCCCTCTTCTCAACTGTGTAAAAGATCGTAAGGGGCCTGAAATCTCCCAAAGAAATTTTAGGATTTATTTCCTGTCGCAAATATTCACCTGTAACGTACTATATTTCACTGGATTGACGCAATTTTTTTACTGCGTGAACATTCCATTATAATGGCATTTTTTCAAAATCAAACTTTGTTGTTCAGCGTCTTGAATTAGCTGTCCCTTAGCATGTATTGTTAAAATATCATCAATTCCTAATAAAATGGACGTAGCAGTAGCTTGTTGGAACTAGGGGCGGATGCAATATAGAGTTACTAGGTTTAACTGGACCCAGTATTTTTGGCACGGAGCATAATTTTATGTGTAAAATCACTAAAACTGTAATAAATAGTAGATATGAACCTAAAACTTTAAAAATATAATGGGTTCAATGCTAAAAACTTTAAATATGTGTGTTTGGTATGAAGGAAAACATTTTCCGGAAAATATTTTCCAATTTTCCCATGTTTGGTTGGCTTAAATATTTTGAAAAATATTTTCCTTATGAACTCATTTTCCTCCAAATGGAGAAAAATATTTTCCTTATTAAGAGAAGGGAAAACATTTTCCAAAACTTTCTCAACCTTCCCCACCCTCACCAACCCACCCCACCCCCTCTCCAATAAAAGGCTTTTTTTTTCAATTTCAGTTTTTCCGTTACCACCCACCCTACTACCCCTCTACCCCACCTCACCCCGCCCCCACCCCCCACTGCTAAAAAAAATTATTTTTTTTACCTTAAATTTTTTTGTTTTTTGCAATTTTAAATTTCTGTTTTTTCGTTTTTCTGCACCACCCACCACCCCCCTCACCTGCTCCTCCCCCCTCCCCCCGAAAAAAATATTTTTTAAATATATTTTTCAGTTTTAATTTTTTTATTTATCGGTTTAAAGGTTCAAAATTTTACAAGTTCCAAAATTATGAGTTCGGAGGTTTATGTTTGGAAGTTTACGGGTTTAGAAATTATAAAGTTTATGGGTTCGAAATTCCGCGGTTTTGAAAGTTTAGCGGTTCGAAAGTTTATGAAATTTGTGGGTTCGGAAGGTTGTCGGTTTGAAAGTTTATGGCTTCATGTTTATTATATCTAAATTATTTATGAATACTCTTGAGAAGTCATTTTCCTTAATTTGCGTACCAAACACCAGAAAATGAAAAAGATTACTACTTGTTTTCCAAGAAAGCATTTTCTTGGAAAACATTTTCCACGGAAAACATTTTCCATTATACCAAACACACCCTAAACCCATAGAATTAAAATTCTAAATCCGCTTGGAACCCCGGAATTTTCGGCTTAATTCATTTAGTACAACCCCTAATATTTATACATGATAGGCGTATATATGCTGCAATTGAAACCCAATCATTTGACCTACTATCCGCAGGTTTTCAACAGGAATTGATCTCCTATTTCCACTTAAAACCTGAATGTAAGAGAGTGACAAAAATTTCATGAGTTAATTTTATAGTTCTTCTTTGGTAACAACTGTTAAATTACCATTGATAACAAATAAGGTACAAATTAGTAACACCAAAAGAGCACTTACTTCCACTGCCTATGTTTGCAGCGAAAGTTAGATTCTCATGTATCACTTCAGTAATTTTATTCAAAAAAAATATTTAAAAAAATCATTAATTTTAAGAAAGTAAAACAGAAAGGTTGATGTAATTAAGTAAATCAAGAAGGAGAATCACTTCTTACCTAGTAACAATTTTTAATCCATTCTAAAAACAGATTCAATTAACTTTCTTTTTTGGAAAAAAAGATTGTTGATTATCAGTTGCGGTCTCTCTCTCTATTACAAATAAATTTTGCTTCTTTTCATACAGGGAGAGAGGGTGACCATTAGATCAGTTGGCTTAACTATGAAAATTACGTAACGAGAATTTGATTTCACAAACCTACGAAACATCCCCTAAAGCTAATCTTACTTATTTTTTCATTTGTATAATACGTGTCTGTTTCTATCAATTGGTTTTTTCCTTATTGTAATAGATTTTGTTTTTTTCTGACTAGGGCTTTTAGTCATATGCCAAATTCAGAAAATAATGTCATAGAGAGACTGAGTGAAGAGCTAGGGCTTGACACCAATCAAGTCAAAATTTGGTTTGATACAAAAGATGCTGGTAAAAACTTACCCGTACCAGTTGTTTACATCAAACCAGATATATGACATATGTCTTGCATATGGACTTCAATCATTTAACCAGGGTAAATTACATGTATTCTCATCTAATTAAATTAGTTAACTATAGTGAGTTAATATAGTTTGGTGTAAACACTCGGTGTGGATAAGTATTTAACAAAGATGCTTCATCCAGGTTCTTTCAATATTTTGATAGTTTATTTAGTTACTTATAAATGCCCGTAGTTGAGCTACGTTGAATTTCGAACAAAGAGAATATTTTTTGCATTTCCTAGCTTTGTCACTGATCGTCATATGATATGATTATTACAACAATCATCATTTCATCATAGTTTTGCCTTTTTTTTTAGGGGATATGTCATTCTTTTTTGTTTAGAAATGTGACTATTCTTAATTTGAATAAATGAACTATGATCCAAATTTACACTAATTTCAGGCACAAAGGGATAACGAAGAAGGTGAAAATCTTCGTTTGGAAAATTCAAGGTTACTTTCAGAGAACTTGCAAATGAGTTTGGAGTTGAGGAATTGCCTTTGTGCTAATTGCAAATGGATGAACTATGATATACTACAAGACCTGCAAAATGAAAATGCTATATTACAAGCCGAGGTCAACTGTTATTTCCTAATAATTTTTGCTTTTCACATCTGTTGTTGCTCATACAATTTTTTTTCTTGCAGCTTATAAGAATATCCAAAATGCAAGGTAATAATCGTTTTTCCTGTTGCTCATATCCCAGACTCCCCTTCGCGATCACGAGAAAGGCTTCGTGATCGCGAAGCACATGACACCAGATATAGCAGCAGCTCAAGAAACCAAAAACTTTCTAAGTTCAAATGGTCAGTAGGAATTCAAAACTCACCCGAGCCTTTGGGGCTCCAAACCAAATTTGCAATCAAGTCCAAATACATTATACTAACTAGCTCGTGTGATCAAAACGCTAAGGTAACACCTAGAACTACGAATCGAACGCCAAAATGAATGAAATATTCAATGAAACTTAAGAATTTCTATTTTAACAACCTGGTGTCTGAATCACGTCAACTCACTTCCGTTTTGCAACAAATTTGGCAGAGAAGTCATAAATATAGTAATGGACCGATACCGAGTTCAAGAACCAAAATACGGATCCGGTATCAACTAAGTCAAACATCGGTCAAATTTATAAATTCTTTAAACTTCAAATTTTCAAGAAATTGCGATAACTTGAGCTAGGGACCTCCGAATTCGATTTCGGGCATACGCCCAAGTCCCAAATCACGATGCGGATCCACCGTGTCACGCCCCGAACCTGGTTCTGGACGTAACACGGCACTCAGTGCCTAACTACAAGTGACCGAGCGAACCAACTGGCTGGCTGAATCAATATGTGATATCATAACATACTGAATGCGGAAGTAAACTAACACATGCTGATATACTGAAAGTCTGGATGATATAAATCGAAGTGCGGAAATACTAAAACAAGTCTGAAACATAAATGTAGCCAACATTGCTTAACATGAAAAGCCTGAGACTCTGTCTAACTATTACTCTAGTCTATGAAGCCTCTAATGAAGTATTGAAAACACTAATTGTCAGAAAATACTGAAGGACAGTAAAGTAATGATAATGCCCCGAAAGAAGTGGGGATCACCAAACAGCTGATACGAGAGTCCTAGCGCTATGAATCGTCAACCTGTAAATCATTACCTGCATTGTGAGATGCAGGCCCCGAGCAAAAGGGACGTCAGTACATTTGAATTGCACTGGTATGTAAAGCAACTGAAAGAAAGAACTATAAATGCTGAAACTAATACTAAGCTGATAACTGAGAATTGATAATTGATAACTGAAATGATAACTATTGAAACTGAAACTGAAATGATAATTGATAGATAATAATTGATAGTTGATAACTGAAATGTTAACTGATAGCTGATAACTGAAATGATAACTGATAGCTGATAACTGAAATGTTAACTGATAACTGATAGCTGATAACTGAAATGATAACTGATAGCTGATAACTGAAATGATAACTGATAGTTGAACTGAACAAAGGAAGTAAGGTTATGAATACTCCCTCTTCTGAATGATGAACAACCTGTTTATCTGAATAAGCTATGGCCTCGGGCCCAATATATATATATATATATATATATATGTGCACAAGATACGGCATCAGGCCCAAACATGCATAAAGCATAAACTACGGCCTCAAGCCCAAGTATGCATAAAGCAAATAATCTACGGCCTCAGGCCCAAATACAGGTGTTCAACATTCAGGGATTTAAAATCAGGAACTGAGAATCATATTACAATACATGATAATGAAATACTGAATCACACTGAGTCACATGATACTGGAATACTGGATCACACTGAGTTACATAATACTGGAATACTGAATCACACTGAATTACATAATACTGGAATACTGAATATGACTAGACTAAGACATGTATTCTTGAACTGATTATGAACACTTAAACTTCAACTGTTTATAACTGTCATGACCCAATTTTCCCTCCGTTGGGTTTTGTGATGGTACCTAGTCTTAAGGACTAGGTAAGCCTACAAAAATGCGGAATATCAACAATAATTAATAACGGTTAGAATTTTTCTGAGATGAATCCCTTATACAATGAACAACTTCCCAAAACCCGGTAGTACAACTCATAAGCTCTACGAAGTTTCGGTACAACACCTAAGCCAGCCGTATGGAAACAAGTACTACAATGCGAATATAAAATAAGAAAGGGACTCCGAAGCCTGCGAACGCAGCAGCAGGTTACCGTGAGTCTCCACTACGACGATCCACGCAGCTACTATCGATCAATACCTGGATCTGTACACAAAAATATGTACATAAGTGTAGTATGAGCACACGCGGCGGTGCCCAGTAAGTATCAAGACTAACCTCGGTGGGGTAGTGACGAGGAACAGTCAAGACAGCTACTGGTCAAATGAAATGAACATAGTATGATAATAAAGCATTGTGTTAAAGATAACAAGATAATATCATCAACGGAAAGAAATCAAAACACAAATAGTAAGAACAATAAAGGAGAACGCGAATAGTAATGAGCGATAACCAAGTAAATCAGGTAACCAAGTAAATCAAGCACCAAGTAAATTAGGTAACCAAGTAAATCAACACTAATATGACAGGAGCAGAGACAAGTAAGAATGTATTTAATTAAAGAAGGAAATGTCCCCACAATCAATCACATCAAGTCCAGTACACCGTACCGACCATCTCAATCTTCGATTTCTCATATCATAATCTTATCTTTCTAATCTTCCGTGCACATGGCACCTTGTGCCCCCATCTCTTTCCATTTCACTTGCTACAACAGAATCCACATGCTATACAATATATAATATCCGAACAATGCACTTAATATGCCCAAGGAGTCTCATTTGCAAAATATAAGTAAGATCAATTTCTAAACTAATTGGAAAGGCCAGCGAGAAAAGATGAAATTTGTTTCTGTTGAGATCATCCGAGTAAAGAAAATACCTCTTTTAATTTTACAAAGGAAATACAACATCGGAAAAGTTATTACCTTTAACAGGGGAGTTGATAACTTAAAACTTAGTAGAAATTTATTTTTAAGAAAAATACAACCTCAGACGGTTTAAGGGGATGTAATTTGAGAGCTAATTGTAATAAGGATGTAACAATTACTGAAGTTTGAAGTGTTGGGACGTATAAATAAATATACATAAAATACGGTGAGGTATTGAAAATATTGTGGGTTATAACACAAAGGATCACAGTAATAAAGGAATTAACAATTTAAAACATTTGAATTGATAACCACAAATAAACACAGCAGTAGAAAGTGCACTGCATCACCCTTCGTGCTTTTACTCTCGTTCTCACCATAAGACTCAATATTCACTTTCATTTTTTCTTGTTGCGGCGTGCAACCCTATCCCAATCAAATATTACTGTTGCGGCGTGCAACTCGATCCAAAACACATAATAATGTTGCGGCGTGCAACCCGATCCATATAATATAATATTGTTGTTGCGTGCAACCCGATCCATATAATATAATATTATTGCGGCGTGCAAACCGATCCCAATCATATATTGCTTTTGCGGCGTGCAACCCGATCCAAAACACATAATGATGTTGCGGCGTGCAACTCGATCCATATAATATTGTTGCGGCGTGCAACCCGATCCATATAATATAATATTATTGTGGCGTGCAACCCGATCCATATAATATAATATTGTTGTGGCGTGCAATCCGATCCATATAATATAATATTGTTACGGCATGCAACCCGATCCATATAATTAATCAACACCAATCACGAGATAATACCGGCAAGGGAATAATAAGGAAACAACAATATCCCGGCAAGGGAGTCAATCAACAAGAATAAACACGTCCTGGCAAGGGAACCAACAGTAAGAATTAAATATGTCCCGGCAAGGGCATCAGCTATAACCAAACTTGTACCAACAATTAACTTCACAATGAAACCTCAACCACACAACAAAACATAATAAGCACGCGATAACTACACCGTAAACCACAACAATTGGACATGTAACCTAATTGCACGACGTCATAGAGGAACTCACAATCAAGAAGTATCCAAACAACAAGGAGGGCAATCACTTTAATTAAAGCAACTAAGGGTCAATGCAACACGTAGGAATTCAAGGAAAGCTAACAATATCATATGGAGCATATAGAGACAGTTTAAGCATTCATCAAACTCAATCATAACGAAATACTTTCCACATTTGAACATAAGAACCTAAGAACCCTATAGAAATACTTTCCACAATTAAGTTCGAGCACACACTCGTCACCTTACATGCACGGACTACAATTGGTATAGAAGACTCAATTCCTAAGGGGAAGTCCCCCACACAAGGTTAGGCAAGATACTTACCTCAAAGACGACAAACCGATACTCTACAATGTACTTCTCAGGTGAAAAGACCTACGGACGGCTCAAATCTAACCAAATTAACTTCAAAGCACAAATAAAACACATAAGAAACTATTTCGGATCATAAAATTTCAATCTTTATAAAGATATAAAAATCGACCCAAAAGTCGACTCCCGGGCCCGCACCTCGGAACCCGTCAAATTTGTACAAAATCCGATCACTCATTCCAAAATGAGTTTAGCCATACAAAATTTACTAAATTCCGATACCATTTGGTCCCTCAAATCACGATTTTTCATTTTAGAACTTTTCTTCAAAAACCAACTCCTTCTCCAACCCCAAACAAAATTTAAATGATAAAAGTAAGGACAAATTCATGGAATATATTGAATTATAGTTTAAGAACACTTACCCAATTGAATTACGTGAAAACCCCACCAAGAATCGCCAAGAACCGAGCTCTAGAAGTCAAAATATGATGAAAATGGTGAAACCCTCGATTTTGGGACATATTCTGTCTGCCAGATTTTTGTGCATCGCGAACGCGAAGGGAGGACCGCGTTCGTGAAGAAGAAAAAGTGAAGGTGCTCAGGTTACTCATCGCCAATGCGGCAATGCGTCCGCGAACTGAAGAAGGGAAATCTGATGGCCCAAGGACTGCTCTTCGTGAACGCGTGAACTAGTACGCGAACGCGAAGAGTGGAACGACATAACTACGCAAACGCGAGGGGGGAACGCGAACGCGATGTAGGGAGAGATAGAGCTACGGGAACGCAAATCTATAAACGCGAACGCGAAGAAGGATTTCAGGTGGTCAGCAACAAAGCTTCACGAACGTGAAGGCTGTTCGCGAACGCGAAAGAGAATACCAGAAGCAGAAATTAGCAGTTCAAAAACAAGGGAAAAATGACCCGTAGCCCACCCGGAACACACCCGAGGCCCCCCGGAACCCCGTCTAATCATGAAAACAAGTCATATAACCTAACACAGACTCGCTCGAGGATTCAAATCACATAAAACAACAACAAAACAACGAATCAAACCAAAAATCAAGCTTATGAATTTCCAAATCTTCAAATATCAAATCTCATGATGCAACCTATCAATTCAACTCGGAATAGCACCAAATTTTGCAGACAAGTCCAAATTGACGTAACATAGCCGCTCCAACTCTCGGAATTGCATTCCGACCCCGATATCACAAAAGTCAACTATGGGTCAAACTTTTCCATTTTCAAAACTTCAACTTTTCCAACTTCTGCCTAAACACCTCAAATTACCCTACGGACCCCCAAATCTGAATCCGGACGCGCTCCTAAATCCAAAATCACCATACGAAGCTGTTGGAATCACCCACGACCCATTCCGGGGCCGTTTACTCAAAAGTCCAATTCCGGTCAAATTTTCACTGTTTAAACTTCCACAACTAGGTTCCTTCTTCCGGTTCAATTCTAGTTCATCCGGAAACCGAATCCAACCACGCACACAAGTCGATATACCAAATGCGAAGCTGCTCGAGACATCAAACTACCGAATCTGGCGCAATTGCTCAAAATGACCAGTCGAATAGTTACATCCTCCTCCACTTAAACATATGTTCGTCCTCGAACGTGCCCAGAGTCGCTCTAAAGCCATCAAACCACTGCATGAGCTCACCATACATACACCCGGGGGTGCTTGCCCATCACCCCACCTATAAAGAACTGACAATGCCCCTCAACTGAGGATCTCATCTCCTCCTTAGTCTATAACCTTAGAAAAGAATCCAAACCTCAATATCTGAAATTCATCATAGGACCCGAATTTCACATCATCACACTAAACATACCCAAACAAGCTGAATCGAGCCAAAAATTCCAATCCCGAACACAATCACATGCTGCTCCACACAACTCAATGCCTGAAGCAATAACCTCTGACCACCATAGCTGTTCAAATAATACCCTGGGTGCCGGCAACATACCTCAAATTGAATATAACCTTATTCCAGACCTCCACATCACTGTCCATGATAAAGATACATGCGGGAACTCATAGCCGCCTATGAAGTCAACAAGTCAAGAAACCCTCTCGCCCGCCTGGGCCATTATCCAAACTTAGCATAAATACCCACATACTTCCAAACACTTCTCAACCCCAATACCATAGTACCACTCTCATGTCTAAGAACCACATCTCGACCAATACAAGTAGCTCAACTGATGATTCATCACAGAAACACACAAATTCTCACAGTCACAACTCGTACACTGAACCAGCAATAACTCAATTACGTAACACAAATAAAGGAAGCAAAGTAGAAGATTTTTCTAACAAGTGTAACATGTGCAACAACAAAATATATTTTCATCAAATTGTTCCACAGAGGAAAAACAGAACCCCAAATAAGCACAAGAAAAGGGTATCTCATATAACATTCGCTGCGGCGTGCAACCCGCTCCCAAATACTCATCAAGCGAGTATACCACATAACATCTGTTGCGGCGTGCAGCCTGCTCCCAAATACTCATCGAGCCAAAATGCTCGGGCTCACTGATCACATGAATACTGAAATCAAGTACAACAGAGTGCACAAACAAAACTGTGAGAAAATAAATGAAAGTGCTAAAACATGAAAGAAGCAAGCACGACTAAGGTGCAATAAGCAAAATCAACATCACGAGGGCTATCTTGCCCGCATCGCCATAAGGCCTGAACAGAATTACAACATGCGTGGAGAATAATCATAAAATCTCGCCGTATCGCATAACATAAAAGAGTAGCACATAACATAGGCTAGGGGCACAAATAATATCCATCCTGCCTGGTAAACTGATCAAAATGACAACCTCATAGGAGCACACAAACTGAACCTGATACGAAACACATATTCTCGTTGATCTTCCAAATAGGCCCAAACCAGATACAGATCCTTCCCAATTAGGTAAATATTCTTCGACAATCAACGGTAAACTATCGATATTACATGCCATTAATTACCCCATTCTCAACATTTCTTCTCAATCCACTAACAAGAAATAGCCCACATACGGGGACACCTAGTCCCAAAACCTCAAGAATACTAAAATCCCACACCCAGACTCAACTATGCTGATCAAATGGTTGATACATTACTCAGCTTCCATCATCCTGTCTAAGCACCTATATAAGATTCCGGTCGCGCAACAAAACATGAACCTCGAAAGCCTCAGAATCCAGTAATCACCATGCTATTAGCCACGCCCTCGCAAAACGAAACTCAATGCCCTTTCCAAAAAAATGTGCACTCTTCACATATGATAGCCCACAATGCCAACACTCTATTAATTTCAGATACTGATTCAGGGAAAAATTGCAACGTACCCCATATTCCTTATGCCTATAGTAGACACCCAACTCAAGCTGTAGTCAAACCATCAAGAACCCTCCGAGGTCCGCCCGCACGCAACTAAGCCATCGGGACTGCACCTCCCCAACTCGACCGGGTCACACAAACCGTCCAATACAAGAGTGCTGCCATAAATGCTAGTGGAGAATTCCTATTCAAAGGACCATTTACTTCCATTGCTATGCTGACCCAACACTACCGAATTGACTCATTTCTTCGGATAGTCGATCTGTAACAATCCCACTCAAAGTCCAATTACAGATGATCCTAACACGAACCACGTAGCCAGAAGCTCATAAACCACTGTATTTCCTCTGAAGCACCTCGTCCTGCCGCAACCACAATACCTAAGCTGAATAGACCTTCTAAGAATCTGAAGTTGTTCCTCCGACTCCCCTTGATGCTGAAATGTAGATCCATTTTTTTTTGACGTAGAAATATTACAAGCCCCAATATCATCTCATGCAAAACATCGACCCTTGGTCAAATGCAAAATCCGAGAATCCAGCAATATTATATATATACAATGCCTCCAGCCCAAACTGATATAAGTCTTACTCTACAACCTAAACGCTGCTATTGGACTCCTCCACTTGGCGCAAAGCCATGGGAAACGTCTGATGATCCATAAAACTACTTTTCACAACTCGCACAACACAATCCACAAGGTACCCCGATACCACTAGCTACTCTCGATCAACTCCCACCTCGTGACCTTGCCAAAAATTGCGACGACTAGTCAACCAATTACCTCCCCAGCTCACACTCCTCAACTAGATGTCGGAAACCGCTGCGCCTCCATACGATCAACTGAATAGTCTCTCAATACCTTTGGGTATTTCGTCTGAATAACATGTTGAGACAATGCCTGAGCATCCCTGACTCCTTCGTAGCCTGTCGGTAGCATCTCGAACCACTGGCCCATGGCAAATGTAGAGAGCGTAATATTATACATGAGTGGATCCAAAGGAACATAAGTTATATACTTTGAGTTGAATCAATATCGCACGATAACGAATGAAAGAAGTGCAATTTTCCTAACAATTCTGTAGTCTCTCGAAGATAAGTACAGACGTCTCTGTACCGATCCGCAAGACTCTACCAAACCTGCTTATGACTCGTAGCACTTATGAACCTAGAGCTCTGATACCAACTTGTCACGACCTAATTTTCCCTCCGTTGGGTTTCGTGTTGGCACCTAGTCTTAAGGACTAGGTAAGCCTACAAAAATGCGGAATATCAACAATAATTAATAACAGTTAGAATTCTTCTGAGATGAATCCCTTGTACAATGAACAACTTCCCAAAACCCGGTAGTACAAATCATAAGTTCTACGAAGTTTCGCCACAACTCCTAAGCCAACCGTATAGAAACAAGTACTACAATGTGAATATAAAATAAGAAGGGGACTCTGAAGCTTGCGAACGCAGCAGCAGGTTACCGTGAGTCTCCACTGCGACGACCCGCACAGCTACTATCGATCAATACCTGGATCTGTACACAAAAAAATGTACAGAAGTGTAGTATGAGCACACCACAGCGGTGCCCAGTAAGTATCAAGCCTAACCTTGGTGGGGTAGTGACGAGGAACAGTCAAGACACCTACTGGTCAAATGAAATAAACAGAGTATGATAATAAAGCATTGTGTTAAAGATAACGAGATAATATCATCAGCAGAAAGAAATCAAAACACAAATAGTAAGAACACTAAAGGAGATCGCGAATAGTAATGAACAATAACCAAGTAAATCAGGTAACCAAGTAAATCAGGCACCAAGTAAATCAGTTAACCAAGTTAATCAACACTAACATGACCGGAGTAGAGACAAGCAAGAATGTATTTAATTAAAGAAGGAAATGTCCCCACAATCAATCACATCAAGTCCAGTACACCGTACCGACCATCTCAATCTTCGATTTCTCATATCATAATCTTAACTTTCGAATCTTCTGTACACATGGCACCTTGTGCCCCCATCTCTTTCCACTTCACTTACTACAACAGTATCCACATGCTATACGATATATAATATCCGAACAATGCACTTAATATGCCCAATGAGTCTCATTTGCCAAATATAAGTAAGATTTCAATTTCTAAACTAATTGGAAAGGCCAGCGAGAAAAGATGAAATTTGTTTCTGTTGAGACCGTTCGAGTAAAGAAAATACCTCTTTTAATTTTACAAAGGAAATACAACATCGAAAAAGTTATTACTTTTAACAGGGGAGTTGATAACTTAAAACTTAGTAGAAATTCATTTTTAAGAAAAATACAACCTCAGACGGTTTAAGGGGATGTAATTTGACAACTAATTGAAATAAGGATGTAACAATTATTGAAGTTTGAAGTGTTGGGACGTATAAATAAATATATATAAAATACGGTGAGGCATTGAAAACATTATGGGTTCTAAAACAGAGGATCACAGTAATAAAAATTAACAGTTTAAAAGATTTGAATTGATAACCACAAATAAACACAGCAGCAGAAAGTGCACGGCATCACCCTTCGTGCTTTTACTCTCGTTCTCACCATAAGACTCAATATTCACTTTCATTCTTTCTTGTTGTGGCGTGCAACCCGATCCCAATCATATATTACTGTTGCGGCGTGCAACCCGATATAAAACACATAATGATGTTGCGGCGTGCAATCCGATCTATATAATATTGTTGCGGCGTGCAACCCGATCCATATAATATAATATTGTTGCGGCGTGCAACCCGATCCATATAATAAATCAACACCAATCACGATATAATCCCGGCAAGGGAATAATAAGGAAACAACAATATCGCGGCAAGGGAGTCAATCAACAAGAATAAACACGTCCCGGCAAGGGAACCAACAGTAAGAATTAAATATGTCCCGGCAAGGGCATCAGCTATAACTAAACTTGTACCAATAATTAACTTCACAATGAAACCTCAGCCACACAACAAGACATAATAAGCACGCGATAACTACACCGGCAACCACAACAATTGGACATGTAACCTAATTGCACTAAGTCATCGAG
This sequence comes from Nicotiana attenuata, assembly GCF_001879085.1. Lineage (NCBI taxonomy): Eukaryota > Viridiplantae > Streptophyta > Magnoliopsida > Solanales > Solanaceae > Nicotiana > Nicotiana attenuata. The sequence goes on from NW_017673424.1 coordinate 24,975, forward strand.
GAACTCACAATCAAGAAGTATCCAAACAACAAGGAGGGCAATCACTTTAATTAAGGCAACTAAGGGTCAACGCAACACGTAGGAATTCAAGGAAAGCTAACAATATCATATGGAGCATATAGAGACAGTTTAAGCATTCATCAAACTCAATCATAACGAAATACTTTCCACATTTGAACATAAGAACCTAAGAACCCTAAAGAAATACTTTCCACAATTAAGTCCGAGCACAAACTCGTCACCTCACATGCACGGACTATAATTAGCATAGAAGACTCAATTCCTAATGGGAAGTCCCCCACACAAGGTTAGGCAAGATACTTACCTCAAAGACGACAAACCGATACTCTACAATGCACTTCTCGGGTGACCTCCGGACGGCTCAAATCTAACCAAATTAACTTCAAAACACAGATAAAACACATAAGAAACTATTTCGGATCATAAAGTTTCAATCTTTACAAAGATATAAAAATCGACCCAAAAGTCGACCCCCAGGCCGGCACCTCGGAACCCGTCAAATTTTTACAAAATCCGATCACCCATTCCAAAATGAGTTTAGCCATATAAAATTTACTAAATTCCGATACCATTTGGTCCCTCAAATCACGATTTTTCATTTTAGAACTTTTCTTCAAAAACCAACTCTTTCCCCAACCCCAAACAAAATTTAAATGACAAAAGTAAGGACAAATTCATGGAATATATTTAATTATAATTGAAGCACACTTAGCCAATCGAATTAGGTGAAAAACCCACCAAGAATTGCCAAGAACCGAGCTCTAGAAGTCCAAATATGATGAAAATGGTGAAACCCTCGATTTTGGGATATATTCTATCTGCCCAGATTTTTGTGCATCGCGAACGCGAAGGGAGGACCGTGTTCACGAAGAAGAAAAAGTGAAGGTGATCAGGTTACTCATTGCGAACGCAACAATACGTCCGCGAACGCGAAGAAGGGAAATCTGTGCCCCAAGGACTGCTCCTCGCGAACGCGTGAACTAGTACGCGAACGCGAAGAGTGGAACGACATAACTACGCGAACGCGATGTAGGGAGAGACAGAGCTACACGAACGCGAAGAAGGATTTCAGGTGGTCAGCAACAAAGCTTCACGAACGCGAAGGCTATTCGCGAATGCGAAAGAGGATACCAGAAGCAGAAAACAGCAGTTCAAAAATAAGGGAAAAATGACCCGTAGCCCCCCCGGAACATACTCGAGGCCCCCCGGGACCCCTTCTAATCACGCAAACCAGTCATATAACCTAACACGGACTCGCCCGAGGTTTCAAATCACATAAAACAACAACCAAACAACGAATCAAACCAAAAATCAAGCTTATGAATTTCCAAATCTTCAAATATCAAATCTCATGCCGAAACCTATCAATTCAACTCGGAATAGCGCAAAATTTTGCAGACAAGTCCAAATTGACGTAACGGAGCCGCTCCAACTCTCGGAATCGCATTCCGACCTCGATATCACAAAAGTCAACTATGGGTCAAACTTTTCCATTTTCAAAACTTCAACTTTTTCAACTTCCGCCGAAACACCTCAAATTACCCTACGGACCCCCAAATCCAAATCCGGACACGCTCCTAAGTCCAAAATCACAATGCGAAGCTGTTGGGATCACCCACGACCCATTCCGGGGCTGTTTACTCAAAAGTCCAATTCCGGTCAAATTTTCACTGTTTAAACTTCCACAACTAGGTTCCTTCTTTCGGTTTTTCTAATTCATTCGGAAACCGAATCCAACCACGCATACACATCAATATACCCAATGTGAAGCTGCTCGAGACCTCAAACTACCGAATCGGGCGCAATTGCTCAAAACGACCAGTCGAGTCGTTACAATAACATGTTGAGTAAGCTATACTGTGACTCAGGGACATCAAACCCAAGTCTATATTGAATACGAACTGAGCTCGCAACGTTCGGAATGAAAGTCATGAACGAGTTATGACGCTAGAGAATAGAAGTTTTACAACTATTCAAGGAACTAGGCTTAACTATATTTCCGAGGAAATTGATAACGTGGTAAAAGAAACGTAATGTAGGGAGAATCATTAACATTCCCAAACATATAGAGTTAGCCTCACATACCTTAATTTCCTGCTCTTGAGCGTAATACAATATTCGCCAACCCTTTCAACTTTAATCTATATCAATACAAGTCAAAGGGATTCCATATTAGCAATAATTCTCATGTTTTAGTCACTTAAGCATTTTCTCAAACACTTGGTGACATAAAGCTTCATAGTCCTTAGTAATGGTGTCTCTACACCCAATAACTCATTCTCTTGCTCCTAGATAAATTCTAAAGTCTCAAATGGTTATAATCAACATTATTCTTTATCACACATAAGGTAAACAACGCCCTTAATTAATATCAACAATCAACACCCCAAACCTATAACCGTTCATGCTTTTCTATCAAAGCCATCAAAACATATCTCATGAACTAGAGTCTATAATCATTAATCCAATAGTATAATCAATTAGAGGATGAAGACATTACCTTTTTAAAATTCAATCCTCTTGAAGTCGAGTTCTAGGGTTCCTTCTCTCAACAATGATGTCTCAATCAAATATTTAATGATTTGGAGGGTTTACCAATGTTAATAAGATGTTAGAAAATTGAAATTAACTTAGAATCACCATTAGAACTTACCTTGGGTGGTGGAAGGACCCTTAAGGAGTTAGGTTTTTGAGAGTTCCCCTTTCTAGAGCAAGTATTTATGTTTTGGGGCTATGGGGGACGAAATATGGCTTTAAAACGATCCTCCACGAGCGCGTCCGCGCTCCTGGAGACCTGAACGCGCTACTGACCGCGCAAAACGGCAGTAACACTGCCTCAAAATTAGCGCTGTCGCGTTGGGGGGGCGCTACAGGGCGCGCATATCGCATACTGTTCTGTAAAACGAGCATAACTTTTTGCACAGAGATGCGTTCGGGCTCCATAATATATTGTTCAAAAACTATTTCAATGGCCTACAACTTTCATGCTTTTTTTATTCCCAAATTCCTTACACATTTCCCTAAACCTTGATGGAAGATAGACCTTCTGCAAACTTAGTCGATTTTGTCAAATCTTATGCACCTTACTTTCCATCTTGATTTTGAAACAACTATTTTCACCCATAATCATCCCGATAGGACTTCATATGTCTAAAATATAACCTTAATACTCCTTTAACTTATTCATACCTTATCCGAATGTGCGGGGTGTTACACACCGGGACCGTCAAAATACGGGTCCGGCTCCGTTTGCTCAAAATGTTGACCGAAGTCAGCTCAAATGGATTTTTAAGATACGAATTCACATTTTAATCAATTTTTCACATAAAGGCTTTTCAGAAAAAGGCGCGGACTTCGCACGCAACTCAAGGAAGGCTAAAAAGAGCTATTTGAGGTTTCGAAATATAAAGTTAAGGTCTAAAACTCTAGATGACCTATCGGGTTATCACAGTTTGATTTCTTTCCATTTGCCTAAACTTTAATAGGCAGCTAGCAGATGTCCGGTGAAATAGTCGATTGAGATGCATGTAAGCTGATGCAGATTCTATTGTCATAAAAGAAAAAAACAAAGACTTCCAAGGAGGTTATCACTCTGCTAGATTGCGACAATATTATATATGCTAACATGCTTCTTGACTGCAGACACCTACTCCAGCAGCTCCATAATCCTCAAGTACAACATGCGTACAGAGAACAAAAGGGCAGCGGATCAACTAGGCCAAAGCAAGCAGCAGCAGTTTGGAAAGTAATATTACTCTACGACTTTTTGAAGTACCACCACCTTTTGTGATCCAACATTTTCAAGAATATAAACAAGGGACAACTCTTACGCGCTCAATCCCACATACAGCAAAACAAGACAGTAGAAAACCATGATGCAGTACCAGTTTTGAGCAGCGAACGGCATCAACCTCTGCAGCGAACGGCATCAACCTCTGGAAAAAATTGGGAAAACAGTGTAGTAAGTACTAGTAATAGTTTAGTTTAGGTGCAGAACACTCTCATGTCTGTACAAAGTCTTTCCAAAATTTGATAAAGAAAACGAAGTGACATTCTTGCTAACATCACAGTGACCTAGTTTCTTACAAAGTCACGCACATTAACACAAATTAAGTAATCACTTCAAATTTTAATAATTCTATAAATAATTATCATTAAATGCTCTGCAGAGCGCTCCCAAATATAATGACTTAGAGCCCGTTTGGATTAGCTGATAAGTATTAGGTGCTGAAAAGCACTTTTAAGTGCTGAAACTGATTTAATAAATAAGCAGTTACGTGTTTGGGTACAAGTGCTGAAATTGATAATAAGTTGCTGCAGTATTTGATAAAAAAAGTGCCGATAAGCTCTTTTTCTGTCAAATTGACTTAAATAACCATAGAACTATTACACTTATAAGGGCGTAATTTCTTTAAAATTTTAGATTCCAGATCGATTCAAATACAAAATATTTTATTTGTCATTTTATTTTAAATACAATTGTGCTTAGATAAGATAATTTTTACGATTAATATAATTTATTTTTTGATAAGCATATAATCATAGGTTATAATAATTAATAAATTGACAAAAGTTCTTAGTAAAAAAATAAACCTAAACTAGAACAAAATATTTGAAGAGAAACAAACACTGTCTTCATCACCACAACACTTAGAAAGCAATACACCAAAAATTTGATATGTCCTCATTTATTACATACAGTTCAAAGATTAATACATAATCACATAGATATAAATATGCAAAGGAATAGAGAATTTGCTTATCTTAAATAGTCAATGAGAATTGCAGACTTGAAGGGGGGGGGGGGGGGGGGACGGAATATTTTAAGGATAAAATAGTAAAAATCTTGGTCAAACTTAAAGTGCTTATAAGCTAAAAATTCATAAGCTGGGGGTGAACAGCTTATGGCTTTTGGCTTATTTTTGACTTATAAGCACTTGGCTTATAAGCACTTTTAACTTTACCGAACGCGTAGATAAGCCGAAAAATGCTTATAAGCTAGTTTGACCAGATTATAAGCTTAGCCAAACACCCTCTTAACCTAAGTTGTAATATTAGTCCTACGTTAAACAGAAAAAGGACATAATTTTAAAATGTTTTAGTTTTTAGAACATAATATTTGTTGAAATAGAATGATAACTAGTTTATTGATATGAAAGATAAATTAAAGAAATATCTGACAACTAGAAAACCTTTCTTTATTTATCTATTTAATTATGTATTTACTTATTTACTTCTCTACTAATTTGTTTATTTATTTATTGTTTGTTGGTTCTTTTTCTTTTTCCTTTTTGGGTTTGTTCTTACTCTCTTAAAATCACTTATAAAAACTCTAAAACAGTGGATTAATTATTCACTTCTCTTTTTTTTCACATTCATGGATTCTCCCATTGGGTCTAGTTCTGATGAACAAATTCAGAAGCTAGAAGAGTGAGTTTCTTTTGAATAATTTTAAGTCTGTCATGATGTTGTTCGTTTCGGATAATGTTTAGTCATAAGCTTGTTTCATTTGGTCTTCACTTGTGATCTATTTTTTGTGGCTATCATAGCTTTCTCTGTGTATGTTTTAACTCATGTTCTTAAATTGTTTTTTTTTTTTCTTTTGTTTTTATGATCTTATTATCTTAGATTTGTTTTCTAATTTATCATGGATGTGACAAATTCTTTTTTCTTAAATGTATCTGATCTACTTGGTTTTTAGTGTTTTAGATCTTCATCTTATTTTCTCCGTCCATCAATAGATTCACATGTTTCACTTCATTAATTTTAAGAAAGTAAAACAGAAAGGTTGATGCAATTAAGTAATTCAAGAAGGAGAATCATTTCTTACCTAGTAATTCTCAACACAGATTCAATTATATATTTTTATCTTTTTTTTTTGGAAAAAAGATTGTTGATTACCAGTTGTGGTCTCTCTCTCTATTACAAATAAATTTTTGCCTCTTTTCATATAGGGAGAGAGGGTGACCATTAAATCAGTTGGCTTAACTCTGAAAACTACGTAACGAGAATCTGGTTTCACAAACTTGTAAAATTTCCCCTGAAGCTAATCTTAATTATTTTTTCATTTGTTTAATACGTGTTTGGTTTCTATCAATTGGTTTTTTCCTCATTGTAACAAATTTTGTTTTTTTCTGACTAGGGTTTTTAGTCAGATGCCAACTCCAGAAAATGATGTGATAGAGAAACTGAGTGAGGAGCTAGGGCTTGACACCGATCAAGTCAAAATTTGGTTTGATAACAAAAGATGCTACATTCAGGTTCTTTTAATATTTTGATAGTTTATTTAATTAATTATAAATGCCAATACTTGAGCTACGTTGAATTCCCGAACAAAGAGAATATTTTTTGCATTCCCTTAAAAAAGTTCCTGGCTCAGTCTGATCATCATATGATATAAATTTCACTCTACTCCTCTCATTATTATCACAACTCTACTCCTCTCATCATAGTTTTGCTTTTTTTCTTTGGGGATATGTTTATTTACTTTCTTTTTTGTTTAGAAATGTACCTACTCTTGATTTGAATAGATGAACTATGATCCAAATTTGCACTATAATTTCAGGCACAAAGTGATAAGGAAGAACGTGAAAATCTTCGTTTGGAAAACTCAAGATTACTTTTAGAGAACTTGCAAATGAATCTCGAGTTGAGGAACCACCTCTGTGCTACTTGCAATCCTGAGAAACACAGAAAAATACTACAGGACTTGCAAAATGAAAATGCTATATTACAAGCCGAGGTCAACTTTTATTTCCTATTAATTTCTGCTTTTTCATATCTATTGTTGCTCATATAGTTTTTTGTGCCTGCAGCTTACAATAATATCCAACATGCATGATCATTTGAAGGAAAACCCTGAAAGGTACTTGTTATTAAAACATCATCTGCGTCACTACTATAATCCAAGTGGACTAGACTTGGATCTTAAAGTGGAATGTGATCACAATTTTCCAAGATTGAATTGGAACTGACTGAAGGCGATTTGATGGTTGAAAAGTTTGTACTATTTTTTTTTTTTTGGTTTCCCACCCGGTGTCCGGTACCCACATTGGAGCCCGACTATATTCGGATTCGCACCGCGTAGGGCCCCATTCGGGGGGAAGCGCTCCCTACCAAGTAGTTTTCCAAGTTTGTACTAGTAATTGGACGTGATAATAGACTATTTTGTTGAAACTAAATTCGTCATTCATTTTGTTCAGTAGTGAAACTATTGGTAAGAATCAATATTCTTAATTCTGTTGGTTTATTAAAGCCTTAAGTTTCATACACAGTATTTTTTTTTTTACTGTATAATTTAATTTTCCATACGTTTAGAAAACTAAAGGCTAATTTCATGAAAATATTATAAATGATTTCAACAAATTCACTACAAGAAAAACGGTTGTCATTAGCGACAGGAAAACTGGTCCTTAAATTTTCGCCCAGTCACTAAGTGTTGGTCGCTAATAAACCTTTTTCTTGTAGTGAAAGGCAAGGTAGGAGAAACATAATAAGTAGCAAATTAATCTGAAAATGAGCATTGCAGTACCACTTTTTCCGTTTACCAAATTAAAAAGATTACAATAGGAGGGGGACATTAACATTATTGCAATAACACAAGAATTTCAAAATAAATAATTAACTTATAACAGAAAAGTTGCTCCTCTAGAGAGAGCTACAACTATTTTATTTCTGAATTGAAAAAAACACAATTTTATATTAGGAATACCCAACTTCCCCCTTGCTACTGAAGCAATCTCGGTGAAAGAATCCAAAGAAAACTCTATTTTTTATCAAGTAATTTTTGCACAATACTGATCAAATTTTTCAGCTTTTTATACTGCAAAGAAAAAACCATATGAAATTATTAATATATTTATACATATATAACATTTCAAAATTGGATATTTGACGAGATGAAAATTATATTGAAGTTGAAAACTAACCTCAACTTCCAATTGGGCAATCTCCATTGTTTCAAGATGTTTCTTTTGTTCTTTACTACAAGTACAGCATGTTATATTCTTCAAACTTTCACTTAGGAATTTGTGTTCCAAAAGGAGCATTTTGTGTTCGAGCTTAAGTGCCTTGTTTTCCAACTCTGCACTAAGATTCCCAGAAGCCATTGCTTAGAAACTAGAGCAAGTTAAGATAAACCTTTTTTTTATTTACTTTGCTGTATGACTTGCTTCTCACAAGAGGAGAAAGCCCATTAAATAGATTGTTTTCATCATGTTCTTACCAAATACAATTTTGGAAGTTCATATTGTTGTAATAGGAATTTCATGAATTCTGAAAATTTAGAATATCTTGAGAAAATGGTAAGAAATTGATTTTTTTATTCATTTCATTAGATTAATTACCTAAGAAGACTTAAATCGGGACTCTAGATCTTGTAAAATAAGTTTTTACCGGGAATCGGGCGGAATACTAGTTTTATGGCCCTAAAACGCCAAAAAACGAGAAACGATCATGGAGAGGCGACGACTATTGTTCCTTGGGTTTGATGGTCCAGAAAATTTTTTGCAATTCGGGTCTGGTCACCCGGATGCATGCAGATGGCGTGGGCTATAGCACACGAAAATCTGAGAATCAGGCGGAATTCCAGTTTTATAGCCCTAAAACGCCAAAAATGAGTGACGCTCAAGGGGAGGCGGTGACTATTATTCCTTAGGACGTTTTTGATGGGCCAGCAAAATTTTAGGCGATCTGGGTCTGTAGACCGGGCCTATGCAGAAGGCATAGGCTATAATACACGAAAATTTGAGACTCTGGTGGTATTTCAGCTTTATGGCACTCAAACTCCAAAAAACGAGTAACGGTCATGGCGAGGCGGTGACTATTGTTCCTTAGGACATTTTTGTTGGGCCAGCAAAATTTTAGGCGATCCAAGTCCGATGGCCCGGGCCCATGCAGAAGGCATGGGGCTATATCACCCGAATATTTAGGCATCGGGTGGAATTCCAGTTTTATGATGCCTTTGAACGTCAAAAAATGAGTAACGGTCATGGAGAGGCAGTGACTATTGTTCCTTAGTATTTTTTTGGTGGGCCGACAAGATTTTAGACGATCCGAGTTCGGTGGCCCAGGCGCATGCAGAAGGCGTGTCAATAGCATACGAAAATTCTGTAATCGGGAGGAATTCTAGTTTTATGGCCCTAAAACGTCAAAAAACGAGTAACGATCATGATGATACGGTGACTATAGTTCCTTAGGTTGTTTTTATTAGGTAGGCAAAATACTAGGCAATATGGGGGCCCGACCCGTGCAGAAGGCATGGTCTATAGCACATAAAAATCTGAGAATCGAGCAAAATTCCAATTTTATGGCCCTAAACACCAAAAATGAGTAACGCTCATGGAGAGGCGTTGACTATTGTTCTTTAGGACATTTTATGGACCTGCAAAACTTTAAGTGATACGATTTTGGTAGCTTGAACCAATGCACAATGCGTGGGCTATAGCACATGGAAATCTGGGAATCGGGTTGAATGCTAGTTTTGTAGCCCTAAAACGCCAAAAAACGAGTAACGCTCATGGCGAGGCGGTGACTATTATTCCTTAGGACGTTTTTGATGGGCCAGAAAAACTTTAGGCGATTTGGATCCAGTGACCCGAGTCCATGCAGAAGGCATGGGTTATAATAAACGAAAAATCTGGGTGTCGGGCGGAATTTCAGTTTTATGGCCCTAAAATGCCAGAAAATGAGTAACGGTCATGGCGATGTGGAAACTATTGTACCTTAGGATATTTTTATTGGGCCGACAAAATTTGAGGCGATCTAGGCCCAATGGACCGAGCCCATGCATTAGGCGTGGGCTATAGCACACGAAAATCTCGGAATCGAGTAAAATTGTAGTTTTATGGCTCTAAAATACCAAAAAGCTAGTAACGGCCATGATGAGGCGGTGACTATTGTTTCATAGGACGTTTTTGTTGGGCAAACAAAATTTTAGGTGATCCGGTTCCGGTGGCCAAGACCCATGAAAGAGGCTTGGGATATAGCACATGAAAATCTAGGAATTGGGTGGAATTCTTTTTTATGCCCTATAATGCCAAATAACGAGTAACGGTCATGGAGAGGTAGAGACTAATATTCCATAGGACGTTTTTTATGGGCCGACAAAATTTTAGGTAATCCGGGTCCGGGACCCAAGCCCATGCACAAGGCCTGGGCGTATACAAAAATCTGAGAATCGAGCGAAATTCTAGTTTTATGGCACTGAAACGCCTAAAAATGAGTAAGTCATGGCGAGACGGTAACTATTGTTCTAAGACGTTTTTTATGGCCGAAAAAATTTTAAATGATCCGGAGCTTGGACAGTGAAGAAGGCGAGGGATATAGCACACGAAAATCTAGGTATCAAGCAAAATTCCAGATTTATGGCCCTAAAATGCCAAAAAATGAGTACCGGTCATGGCAATGCGGTGACTATTGTTCCCTAGGACGTTTTTGACGGGCTGAAAAAATTTTAGACGATCCGGGTCCGACAGCCCGGGCCCTTACACAAGGTGCGGGCTATAGCACACGAAATTTGAGAATGGGACGGAATTCCAGCTTTATGGCTCTAAAACACTAAAAATGAGTAACGATCATGGAGAGGCAGAGGCTATTGTTCCTTAGAACGTTTTTGATGGGCCAAAAAAAAATTAAGCGATCCGGGTTCGGTGGCTCGGGCCCATGCAGAAGGTGTGGTCTATGCCATATGAAAATCTGAGTATCGGGCGTAATTCCAATTTCATGGCCCTAAGACGCCAAAAAATGAGTAACGGTTATGGTGAGGTGGTGATAATTGTTTCTAAGGAGGTTTTTGATGGGCAGGAAAATTATTAGGTGATCCGGGCTGAGCCGGGGCCCATGCAGAAGGCGTGGGCTATAGCAAACGAAAATCTGAGATTTGGGCGGAATTCCAGTTTTATAGCCCTAAAGCGCCAAAAAATGAGTAACATTCACGGCGAGACGGTGAATATCATTCCTTAGGACATTTTTGATCGGCCAGCAAAATATTAGGTAATCCAGTGCGCGGACCGTGCAGAAGGCGTGGGATATAGCAAACGAAAATCTAGGAATCAGGCCAAATACTAATTTTATGGCCCAAAAACGCCAAAAACAAGTAACTGTCATGGCTAGGTGGTGACTATTGTTCCTTAGGGCATTTTTGATGGGCCGGAAAAATTATAGGAGATCCGATTCCGGTAGCCCGGATCCATGAACAAGGCCTGGGCTATTGCACACGAAAATCTGAGAATCGGACGAAATTCCAGTTTCTTGGCCTTAAAACGCCAAAAAACGAGTAACGGTCATGGCGAGGTGGTGACTAATGTTCCTTAGGACCTTTTTGATGGTTCGACAAATTTTAGGTGATTTTGGTGTGGTGCCCATGCAAAAGGCATGGGCTATAATACACGAAAATCTTGGAATCGGGAAAAATTCTAGTTTTATGTCACTAAAATGCCAAAAAACGAGTACAGTCATCGCGAGGCGGTGACCATTTTTTCATGGGATATTTTTGATGTGCCGGCAAAATTTTGGGTGATCCGAGTCCGGTAGCCCGGGCCCTTGCAGAAGGCGTGGGCTATAGCACACAAAAATCTGGGAATCGAGCAAAATTCCAATCTTATGGCCCTAAAACGCCAAAAACGAGTAATGGTCATGGCGAGCTGGTGATTAATTTTCCCTAGGACATTTTTGTTAGGCTGGAAAAATTTAAGGCGATCCAGGTCCCGTGTCCCGGGCCCATATAGAAGTCGTGGGCTATATCACACGAAAATCTGGAAATCGGGCGGAATTCTAATTTTATTGCCCTAAAATGCCAAAAAACGAGTAACAGTCATGGCGAGGCGGTGATTATTAATCCTTTGGACGTATTTGACGGGCCGGAAAAATTTTAGGTCATCGGGGTCTAGTGACCCGGACAACTGTAGAAGGCGTTGGCGTACATGAAAATCTGGGAACCCGGCGGAGTTCTAATTTAATTGCACCAAAACGTCAAAAAATGAGTAACGATCATGTCGAGACGCTGACTATTGTTTCTTAGACATTTTTGATGGGCCGGAAAATATTAGGCGATCCGGGTCCTAATGCCCGGGCCCATGCACAAGGCCTGGGCTATAGCATATGAAAATCTGAGAAGCAGGCAGAATTCCAGCTTTACGACCCTAAAACTCCAAACAAAAAGAGTAACGGTCATCGCGAGGCGGTGACCATTGTTACTTAGAAAGTTTTTGATGAGCCAGTAAGATTTTAGGTGATTTGGGTCCGGTAGCCCGGCCGCATGCAGAAGACGTGGGCTATAGCACACGAAACCTGGGAATTGAGCGGAATTATAATTTTATAGTTCTTAAACGCTCAAAATGAGTAACGGTCATGGTGAGGCATTGTCCATTGTTCTTTAGGACGTTTTTTATGGGGTGGAAAAGATTTAGGCAATTTAAGTCTGGTGGTCCGGGCCCATGAAGAAGGCGTAGGCTGTAGCACACAAAAATCTGAAAATGGGCGGAATTCCAGTTTTATGGCTCTAAAACACTAATAAACGAGAAACAATCATGGCGAGGCGGCAACTATTATTCCTTAAGGTATTTTTGATGGGCCAAAAAAATTTTCCGAGTCCGGTGGCACGGGCCCATGAAGAAGGCATAGGTTATGGCACACAAAAATCTCGGTATCAGGAAGAATTTCAGTTTTATAACCCTAAGACGCCTAAAAATGAGTAACGGTTATGGCAAGATGGTGACTATGTTTCTTAGGAAGTTTATGATGGGCCGGAAAAATTTTAGTCGATCTGGGTCCGGTGGCACGGGCCCGTGCAGAAGGCGTGGGCTATAGTACACGAAAATTTTGGGAATCGGGCGGAATTCAAGTTTTATGGTCCTAGAACGCCAAAAAATGAGTAATGGCCATGGCGAGACGGTGACTATTGTTTCTTAGGATATTTTTTACGGGCCGAAAAATATTAGGCGGTGCGGGGCTCAGACCCATGCAAAAGGCGTGGGCTATAGCACATAACAATCTTGGAATCGGGCAAAATTCTAATTTTATGGCCCTAAAACGCTAAAAAATGAGTAACAATCATGGAGAGGTGGTGACTATTGTTCCTTAAGACGTTATTGATGGGCCGGCAAAATTTTAGGCGATTAGGTTCCGATGGCCCTGGCCCACGCACAAGGCATGGGCAATAGCACACGGAAATCTGGGAATCAGACAGAACTCTAATTTAATGGCTCTAAAACGCCAAAAAACGAGTAATGGTCATGGCAAGGCAGTGACTATTATTCTTTAGGACGTTTTGGATGGGCCAGCTAAATTTTAGGCAATCGGGGTCCCATGGCCCGGGCCCATACAAAAGGTGTGGGATATAGTATACGAAAATCTGGGAATCAGGTGGAATTCCTGTTTTAGAGTTCTAAAACGCCAAAAAAAAAAAAGAGTGACAGTCATGGCGAGGCGGTGACTATAATTTCTTAGGACGTTTTGATGGGCCAGCAATGTTTTAGGCGATCCGGGACCGATGGCCTGGGCCCTTGTAGAAGGTGTAATGTATAGCACACGAAAATCTTGGAATCGGGTAGAATTCCTGTTTAATGGCCCTAAAATGTCAAAAAACGAGTAATGATCATGGCGGGGTGGTAGTTCCTTAGAACGTTTTTTGGGCCGGCAAAGTATTAGGCAATCCAGGTCCTGTGGCCTGGGACCATGCAGAAGGCGTGGGATATAGCAAACGAAAATCTAAGAATCGGGTGAAACTCCAGTTTTATGGCCCTAAATTGCGAAAAAATGAGTAACGGTCATGGATATGAGGCGGATATTGTTCCTTATGATGTTTTTTATGATTCAAAAGAATTTTAGGCGATCAGGGTCTGGTGGCCAGGGCCCATGCAGAAGGCTGGGCTATAGCACGTGAATCTGGGAATCGGGCACAATTCCAGTTTTATGGCCCTAAAATGCATAAAAACGAGTAACAATCGTGGCGAGGCGGTGACTATTGTTCCCTATAATGTTTTGACGGGCCGAAAGAATTTATGTGATCCGGGTCTGGTGGCCCGGGCCCATGCAAAAGGCATGGGCTATAGCATCCAAAAATCTGGGTATTGGGCAGAATTCCAGTTTTATGGCCCTAAGACGCCGAAAAATAATTAACGGTTATGGCGAGGCGGTTGCTATTGTTTCTTAGGAAGTTTTTGATGGACCGGCAAAAATTTAGGCGATCTTAGTTCAGTGGCACGGACCCATGTACAAGGCGCGAGCTATAGCACACGAAAATGTGGAATCGGGCGAAATTCCAATTTTACGGCCCTAAAAGACCAAAATACTAGTAATAGTCATGGCAAGGTGGTGACGATTGTTCCGTAGGACATATTTGATGGATTGGCAAAATTTTAGGCGATCCGGGTCCGGTGGCCCGGTCCCATGTGGAAGGCGTGGGCTATAGCACACGAAAATTAGGTTATTGGGCAAGTTAATGGCCCTAAAATGCCAAAATATGAGTAACAGTTATTGCGAGGCGGTGACTATTGTTCCTTTGGAAGTTCTTGATGGGCCGGAAAAAACTTTAAGCGATCCGGGTGGGTGGCCCTAGCCCATGTAGAAACGTAGCACACGAAATTTGGGAATCGGGCGGAATTCTAGCTTTATGGCCCTAAAACGCCAATAAACGAGTAACAGTCATGGTGAGGAGGTGACTGTTGTTCCTTAGGATATTTTTGTTGGGCTGGAAGATGTTGTTAGGCGATCCAGGTCCGGTGGCCAGGGCCCATGCAAAAGGCGTAGGCTATAGCACGCAAAAATCTAGGAATCGTGCGGAATTCCAGTTTATGGACCTAATACACCAAAAAGAGTAAATCTAGGAATCGTGCGGAATTCCAGTTTATGGACCTAATACACCAAAAAGAGTAACGATGATGGCGATGCAGTGACTATTGTTCCTTAGGACGTTTTTGATGAGCCGGCAAAATTTTAGGCAATTCGAGGTTAAATGCTAAAAAGTCAACTTGGTCAACTCTTCTAACTTAGAACTTAAATCTTGAAGTTCATTCTTCCAAATTGATTTCGGATAACTTGAAAACCAATACCGACGATTTTGCGCAAGTCATAATACATCATGCGGAGATATTCGAGCCCTCAAAATACCGAGCGAAGTGCAGATTCCCAAAACGACCAGTCGGATTGTTACAAACACTTTGAAGCTATAAACAACCAAAACAATTAAATCTTTAAAATGAGCAAAAGGTGAAAGAATTCAATGCATTTTAAGTAGTTGAATAGATTCTTGATGATTAATTGAACTTCTTCAAATGAATTTGGCTTGCGCATGACTGAGGCTCTGAACTATTAGTATTTATTAATTAAACCTCTTCGTTATCAAACAACTTAATTAAACTTCAAGCCTCTTATATTCCTTCTGTGGAAACTATAAATTTCTCCACCCTTAAGATTTACGTACCTTCAATCTAATTTTTAGCTTCATATTGTAACTCAGTACACTAGTATTGCACTTCCTCATCTTACTGCTGCTACTAAGTACAAACTCTATAAGATGAATTGCTTTATATTCATCACCAGATATATACTACTTTTTTTTCTCTGGTTTCCTCCCTTTTTCCTACTTCATAATTTCTGAATTAAGCTTTCATTTATTTATTTATTTGGTCTTATTTGCAGTTTGACGTTGAAGAATACAACTGAATGACAATGAGCGGTGAACGCAGCCTTTTTATGTTCTATGTGGTTTTCTAATTGCTTGTTTCATTCTCTGGTATATCAGCTCTCTTCTTTCTTCTCCTCTTCTTTTTTTTTTTTTTTTGTATCTTGAAGAGTTTAATTTATGTACACCGATTTTGTAACTAAAAATTTTACACAATCAAATCATTCAAAAGATATTTACATGTAACTCTCATGTAAAGTAGATTCATAATCTTGAAAATAAGTCAAAATATTTGTTACAACATGTAAAACTAACCCTACAATTTGAATGTAAGTGTTCTTGTTAATAGTAATAGCTTTTTATGTTACAGTGATTCAAATCAATCATGCATTGGAACTAGCTAAGGAAGGTGGTGCTATTCAAGAAAGAGCCCTAATTCCCAAGCAAAAATACATTATCACTCCTGCTAAGGAATTACTAGACCTGCCTGGTAAGACACAAACATAGTGTGTTGTAGTTCCAACATAATATGCGGAAAGTATATATGCAGGAGCTCCCTAATCCATCATATTATGCTGGAGCTTTCCGTGTGCTGGAGTTCCAGCATAATATACTGGAAGTTTATATGCAAGAGCTCCATAATCTCGCATATTATGCTGGAACTTTTATGTTATAGCAAAACAATGGTTATTTTTCAATGACTTTGCAAACATCGACTATTTTTCGACTTTCAGTCCGAAAACTGGCTAGCCCGTACTATTTTCACCTATTTGTTCAACACTTGCACTTTGTGTTTTAGTGCTAAGAACCTTGTTAAACTGTTTAAATCTCTGATCCGCCTCTAATAAATTATATTTTCGAAAACTCTAGAGAAGATCATTTTGACTTCGATCTTTTTCTTTTTTTTTTTTTCTTTTGGATGATTGGAAGAGAAGAGAATAGGGCCAACATCATGCTCAAAAGACAACATCCTAGTAAACCAACTGTAGCATCACGAACCATTGGCGCATAGCGGACACTGAGAGCGTAATATCATACACGAGTGGATGTAAAGGAACTTAAGTTATACTTCGAGCTGAATCAATATCGCATGATAAGGAATGAAAGAAGTGGAATTTCCTAATAGTTCTGTAGCCTCTCGAAGATAAGTACAGAAGTCTCCGTACCGATCCGCAAGACTCTACTAAACCTGCTTATGACTCGTAGCACCTATGAACCTAGAGCTCTGATACCAACTTGTCACGACCCAAAATCCCTCCGAAGGAGTCGTGATGGAACCTAGTTCCTAAACTAGGTAAGCCTAAGTTTTTCAGAAATAACCTTGATATTCACTAACTTCAAATTAGAAAAACTCCGAACAATTACAATTCCCAAAACCGGTGGTACAAGTCATAAGCCTTTCTAAGAGTAGTTATACAAAATAAATACGACACTGTTCCAGAACAACAAGGAACCAATGAAAGCAAATACAAATGAAGGTGACTCCGAGGCCTGCGAACGCAGTAGCAGGTTTACCTTGAGTCTCCACCGCGACGATCCGCACAACTACTATCGATCAAATACCTGGACCTGTACAAAAGAAAATGTACAGAAGCGGAGTATGAGCACACTACGGCGGTGTCCGGTAAGTATCAAGACTAACCTCGGCGGGGTAGTGACGAGGAACAGTCAAGACACCTACTAGTCAAATAAATTGAATATGATAATGAACTACCAAGATAAAATTAACAAAGTAATATCAATAACAGGGAGAAATCCAACTACAAATAGTAGAGACAATAAAGGGAAACACGGATAGTAATGAACGATAATCAAGTAAATTAACACCAACATAACTGGAACACAGACAAGCAAGAATATGTTCAAACAAAGAAGGCGATGCCAACTCAATCAATCACATCATTTCTAATACACAATTCCGACCAATCTCAATCCTCGGTATCTCATATCATAATATCAAGTTCCACACCTTCAGTACACATGGCACCTTGTGCCCACATATCTCTATCTCACTTTACGCAACATCATCCTCATGCCACTCAGTACATAGGGTCCATAACCGATGCAATNAGTTTCCTTGGGTTGGCAGGTTATTATCGCCGGTTTGTTCAGGGATTTTCCTCTATTGCATCGCCCTTGACCAAGTTGACTCAGAAGGGTGCTCCATTTGTATGGTCGGACGAGTGCGAGGAGAGCTTTCAGAAGCTCAAGACAGCTTTGACCACGGCTCCAGTGTTGGTTTTGCCATCAGCTTCAGGTTCTTATACGGTATATTGTGATGCTTCGAGAGTTGGGATTGGATGTGTGTTGATGCAGGAGGGTAGAGTTATTGCATATGCTTCTCGTCAGTTGAAGCCCCACGAGAAGAACTACCCTGTTCATGATTTGGAGTTGGCTGCTATAGTTCATGCTTTGAAGATTTGGAGGCACTACTTGTATGACGTATTTTGTGAGGTATTCACCGATCATCGCAGTCTTCAGCATTTGTTCAAGCAAAAGGATCTTAATTTGAGGCAGCGGAGGTGGCTAGAGTTACTTAAGGACTATGATATTACCATTCTGTATCACCCGGGGAAGGCCAATGTAGTGGCCGATGCTTTGAGCCGAAAGGCAGTTAGTATGGGGAGCTTGGCATACATTCCAGTTGGGGAGAGACCCTTTGCAGTTGATGTTCAGGCCTTGGCCAATCGGTTGGTGAGACTAGATATTTTGGAGCCCAGTCGGGTGTTGGCTTGTGTGATTTCTCGGTCTTCCTTGTATGACCGCATCAAAGAGCGCCAGTATGAGGATCCGCATTTGCTTGTCCTTAAGGACAGGGTTCAGCATGATGATGCCAGGGACGTGACCATTGGTGATGATGGTGTGTTGAGGATGCAGGGCCGGATTTGTGTGCCCAATGTAGATGGGCTTTGGGAGCTGATATTGGAGGAGGCCCACAGCTCGCGGTATTCCATTCATCTGGGTGCTGCGAAGATGTATCAGGACTTGAGGCAGCACTATTGGTGGAGGAGGATGAAGAAGGATATTGTAGGGTTTGTGACTCGGTGTCTCAACTGTCAGCGGGTAAAATATGAGCATCAGAGATCGGGTGGTGTGCTTCAGCGGATGATTATTCCCGAGTGGAAGTGGGAGAGGATTACTATGGATTTCGTGAGTGGTCTCCCTCGGACTTTGAAGAAGTTTGATTCGATTTGGGTGATTGTGGATTGGCTGACCAAGTCCGCGCACTTCATTCCAGTATGTACTACCTATTCTTCGGAGCGGCTGGCAGGGATCTTTATCCGGGAGATTGTCCGATTGCATGGGGTTCCAGTGTCTATTATCTCAGATAGGGGTACTCAGTTCACTTCTCAGTTCTGGAAGACTTTTCAGCGGGAGTTGGGTACTCAGGTGGAGTTGAGCACAGCATTTCATCCTCAGACGGACGGACAGTCCGAGCGTACTATTCTGATACTGGAGGATATGTTGCGTGCCTGTGTTATTGATTTTGGAGGTTCTTGGGATGGGTTTTTGCCGCTTGCAGAGTTTGCCTACAACAACAGTTATCAATCGAGCATTCAGATGGCCCCGTATGAGGCATTTTATTGTGGGCGGTGTAGATCTCCTGTTGGTTGGTTCGAGCCCGGTGAGGCTAGGCTATTAGGGACAGAGATGGTTCAGGATGCCTTGGAGAAGGTGGAGTTGATCCAGGAGAGGCTCCGTACAGCACAGTCGCGTCAGAAGAGTTATGCAGATCGGAAGGTTCGAGATGCGTCTTATATGGTTGGTGAGAAGGTCTTGCTGAAGGTTTCGCCCATGAAGGGTGTTATGCGGTTTGGGAAGAAGGGGAAGCTGAGTCCGCGGTTTATTGGACCTTTTGAGGTACTTAGGAGGATTGGGGAGGTGGCTTATGAGCTTGCCTTGCCACCCAGCTTGTCGGGCGTGCATCCGGTATTTCATGCATCTATGCTCCGGAAGTATGTTGGGGACCCGTCTCATGTATTGGATTTCAGCACTGTTCAGTTGGATGACGATTTGACCTACGATGTGGAGCCAGTGGCTATTTTGGGTCGTCAGGTTCGAAAGTTGAGATCTAAGGATATAGCCTCGATGAAAGTGCAGTGGAGAGGTCGGCCCGTGGAGGAGGCTACTTGGGAGGCCGAGCGGGAGATGCGGAGCAGATATCCTCACCTGTTTGAGGCTTCAGGTATGTTTCTTGACCCGCTCGAGGACGGGCGTTTATTTTAGTTGGGGAGGATGTGACGATCTGGCCCGTTGTCACGTGAGTTACCGCCCCGTTTTCCCCGTTTTCTGCTTCCTTATGTTTCATTTTAAGAGTCTTGGGTGAATGAGTTGATTGGGATTGGTTTTAGAAGGAAATGAGACACTTAGTCTCTTTAAGGAAGGTTTGTTTTGAAAAAGTCAACCGGACGTTGACTTATGAGTTAGAGGGCTCGGATGTGATTTTCGGTGATTCGGTTAGCTTCGGGGGATGATTTGTGACTTAGGAGTGTGATCGGAATTGATTTTGGAGGTCCGGTGTAGAATTAGGCTTGAATTAGCGAAGTTAGTATTTTGGCGAATTCCGGTTGATAGGTGAGATTGTGATTCGAGGGTCGGAATGGAATTCCGAGAGTTGCAGTAGCTTCGTTAGGTGATTTGGGATGTGTGTGCAAAATTCAGGTCATTTGGGGGTGTTTTGGTCGGGTTTTTTAATCGAATGAGTGTTTCGGAAGTTTTAGAAGAACTTAGGCTTGAATCCGATGTAATTTGGTGGTGTTGGTGTCGTTTGAGGTGTTCTGATGATTGGAGCAAGTATGAATGATGTGTTAGGATGCGTTGATGCTTTTGGTTGAGGTCCCGGGGGCCTCGGGGTGATTTCGGATGGCCAACGGAAGGTTTTTGAGACTTAAGTGTTGCAGAAAAATTGCAGGTCAGTACTGTAGGATTTTGCTCTATGCAATCGCAGGAGTGGAGATGCGATCGCATAGAAGGATTTCGAGGGGTTGCTTGGTTGTTCAATTCCTATGCGATCGCACAGTGTAAACCTGATCCGGGATTTTTAGTAGAGATTTGTTCAATGCGATCGCAGGAGTTGGTGTGCGATCGCATAGGCTAAGGACCTTGTGCATTGCGATCGCATGGGCATATCCGCGATCGCATAGGGTTAAATTTTGGAGTTTGAATTTTGTGCATTGCGATCGCAAGCCTGGTGCTGCGATCGCATAGAGGAAAAGAGGTCTGGGCAGAAGGGTTTTATTAAATATTTCATCCGCGAACCAAGTCTTATTTCCTCCATTTTTTATCGACCTTGGGAGCTCTTGGGCAGAAATTGAAGGGGGTTTCGACTAGGTGTGATTGGAGGTGAGTTCCTTGACCTTAATACATGATTTAATGGTAGAACTAACATAAAAATTTGTGGAAATTCATCAAAAGAGGGTAAAGCTAGGGCTTGGAAATTTGGTATTTCAAAGTGGGATTTGATGAGTCATTTGGGCTCGGATTTTGGAGTTTTTGGTATGTATAGACTCGTGGCGAGATAAGGAATCCGATGATGCTAAATTTTCTGGAATTCGAGAAGTGGGCCCGGGGCTCGGGTTTTGCAAATTTCGTGAATTTTGATATTTTTCGAGTCTTTTCGATTGGGTTGTGTTCCCTTAGCCTATTGTCACGTATTCGTTGTGGTTTTGACCAGATTCGATGCGCGAGGAGGTCGATTTGTGAGGCAAAGGCATAGCGAGCTAGGATTTTGGCCGGCTTGAGGTGAGTAATGATAGTAAATGATATCCTGAGGGTTCGAAACCCCAGATTTGCACAACGTAGTGCTATATTGAGGTGAAACACGCGCTTAATGGCGAGCGCGGGGTTGTTTACTACTGAGGATTGTGACTTGGTCCGTCCCGTTTGACATTTTACCTCGTATTTGACTGAGCTGTTTTGTTTATCATCATGATTTGGGCTAGTTGCCATGTTTAGGGCCTCGTGCCGACTTGTAGAACCCTTAGGGGCATTATGACTGATTTTTTCTCACTTTACTTATTGAAAATCACATCCTCAGTCAAGTTTCTATTTGTTTAAACAATGTGAATCGGTTTTGTAAGTGTTAATCCTAAATGAGGAAGATATGTGGGCCGAGATCCCTACCTTATACTATTGTGTCCTAAAATGACTGAGAGGGGTTGAGAACCCAACCGTGGGGATGTTATATATATATTATGGATCGGGCTGCACGCCGCAGCAAATACTTATATGGATCGGGCTGCATGCCGTAGCAAATGTTTATGTGGATCGGGCTGCACGCCGCAGCAATATTGCGCTTGGGCTGTAGGAGCCCCTCCGGAGTCTGCACACCCCCAGTGAGCGCCGTCGGCGATATATGAATCGGGCTGCACGCCGCAGCGATATGTGGATCGGGTTGCACGCCGCAGCGGTTACTATGTGATACTATTCTGAGAGTGATTTGAGAGTAAGCCCGAGGGGATGTTACTGTACTGAGCGGTTGATACTGGGCCCGAGGGCAGTTTTACTATTTACTACTTATTAGCTGTTTTAACTGATTTACCTGCCTTTAAAACTGAGATTTCATTTGATTTTCACGGATTTTACTACTTTAAGTGATTTACTGCCTGATATAGAATTTCCTTGTGCTGTTTTGAGCTTTCTTACCTTCGGTTATTATTTATTATTATTACTCACTGGGTCGGAGTATTCACATTACTCCCTGCACCATGTATGCAGATTCAGGCATAGCTGAGTCCGTTCCTGAGCATTGATACCCTTTTCCAGATCAGGCAGCGAGATCGGAGCATCGAGGTAGCTATTGGCGTCCGCAGCCCCTTGACTCCCCTATTTTATGCTATTTCAGTCATTCCAGACTTCTGTATCAGATATTCTGTTTAGTAGACTTATAGTAACTCAGTAGTAGCTCATGACTTGTGACACCCCGGTTTGGGCTGTGTCGGGATGGTTTTCCGTATTCTTATCGTTGTTTCCGCTTTATTTACTATATTGAGCATGTGTTAGAATTTTATTAATATTAATTAATTGCTCTGAAAGAGGTGTTAGCTTTGTTCTGGCTGGCCTTGTCTTCACGAGAGGCGCCATCACGATCGGGTTGGGATTTTGGGTCGTGACAATATATATGTCACCCTTATTCCTCCTATTGCGGCGTGCAACCCGATCCCACCTGTCCACCCTTATTACTCCTTGTTGCGGCGTGCGATTCGATACCACCAGACAACATCAATTCTCCCTTATTCCTCCTCAACATATCAACAATCAGATATAGTCTAAAATCATCAACAACAACGATTCAACAACTCAATCACAAGGATTTCTACCACTAAGAGTATGAGTATACGACAACAAGAGAATCACGGAAAA
This sequence comes from Nicotiana attenuata, assembly GCF_001879085.1. Classification (NCBI taxonomy): domain Eukaryota; kingdom Viridiplantae; phylum Streptophyta; class Magnoliopsida; order Solanales; family Solanaceae; genus Nicotiana; species Nicotiana attenuata. The sequence goes on from NW_017673424.1 coordinate 47,980, forward strand.
ACCAAGAAGCACAATAACCTTTACAAAAACAACAAAACATATAAGGCACGTGATAACTACACCGGCAACCACAGCAATTTGGACACATAGCATATAGGCACGGGGTCATAGAGGAATTTCACAATTAAGAATAACAAACAGTAAGGAGGACAATTACTCCAATTAAAGCAATTAAGGGCCAAGTAACAAGTAAGAATTTAAGGAAAGTTAACAACATTGTATGGAGCATATAGAGGTAAAACAAGCAATTAGGAAACACAATTATATCAGAAAACTTCTCACTTAATGAACATAAGGACCTAATAACCCTAAAGGCAAACTTTCCGCAGATAAGCCCGAGCACACACTCGTCACCTCGCGTGCACATGCTACAATTAGCATAGAAGACTCAAATCCTAAGGGGGAGTCCCCCACACAAGGTTAGGCAAGATACATACCTCAATTCGGCCAATTCAATACTCAATTTAGCTTTTCCTTTACCAATTCACCAACGCTCGGCTCAATCTAGCCAGAAACGAGTTGAATATATCAATCAATGCAAGAGAAAACAATTTCAATTAACAAAACTATGATTCTTACACAATTTGAAAAGTCAACAAAAGCCAACTCCCTGGGCCCCCACCTCGAAACCCGACAAATTTTACAAAAACTGAACACCCATTCCGTTACGAGGTCACCCATACAAAAATTATCAAATTCTGATACCATTTGGTCCCTCAAATCATCATTTTACATTTTTGAAAGATTTCACAATTTTTCCCGAATTTTCCTTTAGATTCTCATGAATTTGATGTTAAATCTAAGATATTATCACAAAATATAGTTGGAAATTGATTAGAGACACTTACCCAATGATTTGGTATGAAAATCTTCTCTCAAAATCGCCTCGCCTCGGAGTAAGGTTCAAAAATATGAAAAATGAGCAAAACTCGAAATACCCAGCTTTTAGCAGGCTGCAGATGTCGCATTTGCGACACTGGGTTTGCAAATGCGAACTCGCAAAAGCGAAGAAGGCTTCGCAAATGCGAGCCTGGAACAGCACTGTCTTCATCGCAAATGCGATAGGGAGTTCGCAAATGCGAACTCAACAGGCCTCGCAAAAGCGGCAAAATCCTCGCAAATGCTAGTTCTTTCCTCAGCAGCCCAACTTTGTAAATGCGAGGCTGCTTGGCAAATGCGATAGTCGCATTTGCTACATAAACATCGCAAATGCGATGATACCAGAACCAGAACACACAAAGATAAACAAAACACTCCGAGGCTAATCTGAAACTCACCCGAGCCCTCGAGGCTCCAAACCAAACACTCCCACAGGTCTGAACACATAGCACGAACTCGCTCGCACAATCGGAACATCAAAATAACTTCTAGAACCACGAATCGGATGTCAAAACGCATGAAAATCACTATGAACTTCAAGAACTTCTAGAATTGCAATCAAGCGTCCGAACCACATCAAATCAACTCCAAATGACACAAAATTTTGCAGGCAAGTCCCAAACGACATAACGGAGCTGTTCCAACTTTCAGAATCGCATTCCAACCTCGATAACACAAAAGTCAACTATGGGTCAAACCTCTCCATTTTCCAAACTTCAACTTTTCCAACTTCCGCCGAAATGCCTCGAATTACCCTACGGGCCTCCAAATCCAAATCCGAACGCACGCCTAAGTCCAAAATCATCATACGAAGCTACTGACATCATCCAAAAACTCATTCCGGGGCTGTTTACTCAAAAGTCAAATTCCGGTCAAACTTTCACCGCATAAGCTTCCAAAACTAGATTCCTTCTTCCAATTCGACTCAGATCATCCGGAAACAGAATCCAACCATGCACGCAAGTCGATATACAAAATATGAAGCTGCTCGTGACCTCAAACTACCGAACCGGATGAAATTGCTCAAAATGACCAGTCGGGTCGTTACATCCTCCTCCACTTAAACATACTTTCGTCCTCGAACGTGCCCGGAGTCGTTCCAAAGCCATCGAACCACTGCATGAGCTCCTCATACACACACCCAGGGGTGATTCCCCATCACCCGTACCCATGTAGGACAGACAATGCAGCTCAACTGAAGGTCTCACCTCATCCTTAGTCCATAATCTTAGGATAGAACCCAAACCCAATATCTGAAATTCATCTTAGGACCCGAATCCCACATCATCACACTGCATAAATCTAAACAAGCTGAATCGAGCCAAAATTCAAATCCAGAATACAATCACATGCTGTTCCATACAAATCAAATGCCCGAAGCAATAACCTCTGACCAACATAGCTGCTCAATTACATCCTGGATGCCGGCAATAAACTTCTCATTGATTATAAACCTGTTCCGGACCTCCACAACACTGCCAATGATAAAGAAACATGCGGAAACTCATAGCCTCCCATGAAGTCAACAACTGAAGAAGCTCTCTCGCCCGTCAAGGGCCATTACCCAAATCTTACCAGAAACACCCACATACTTTCAAACACTCCTCACCCCAATACCGTAGTACTACTCTCAGGTCTAAGAACCTCATCTCGGCCAATACAAGCAGCCCAACTGATAACTCATCACAGAACCACACGGATTCTCGCACTACACAGCTCGTACACCAAACCAGCAATAACTCAATTACGCAACACAAATAAAAGGGAAAACAAGGTAGAAGAATTATCTAACAAGTTTAACATGTGTAACAACAAAAATATAGTTTTCATCAAATCGCTCCACAGAGGAAAAACAAAACACCAAATAAACACAAGGAAAGGGTATCCCACATAGCATCCGCTGTGGTGCGCAGCCCGCTCCCAAATACTCATCAAGCCAAACTGCTCCGGTTCACTGATCATATGAATACAGATATCAAGCACAGCAGTGTCCACAAGTATAACTGTTGGAAAATGAATAGAAATAAATAAACAAACATGGAAGAAAGCAAGCACGACTAAGGTGCAATGAGCAAATCAACATCACGAGGGCTATCTTGCCCGCATCGCCATAAGGCCTGAACAGAACTACAACATGCAGGGGGGAATATTCGCACAACCTCACCGCTTAACACAGCATAAAAGAGTAGCACATAACATAGGCTAGTGGCGCAAATGATATCCATTCGGCCTGATAACATAACCATAATGACAATCTCACAGGAGCACACAAACTCGACCTGATACAAAATACATATTCTCAATGATCTTCCAAATAGACCCAAACCAAATCCTGATCCTTCCCAATTAGGTAAATATTCTTTCAAAAGATTCACAGCAACCCAATCATAACACATGCTATTAATTATTCCATTCTCAACCTTTCTTCACAATCCACCAACATGAAATAGTCCACATAATGGGACATCTAGTTCCAAAACCTCAGGAACACTAAAATTTCCATACCCGAACTCAAATACGCAAATCAAATAGCTGGTACACCACTCGCATTCTATCATCCTGTCTAAGTACCCATAGAGAATTTCCGGCCGCGTAACAAAACATGAACCTCGAAAGCCTCAAAACCCAGTAATCACCATGCCACTAGCCACGCAACCGCAAACCGTCACTCAAGATCCTTTCCAAAAATGCACAATCTTCACCTATGATAGCCAACAATGCCAACACCCTGTTAAATTCTTATACTTATTCAGGAGAAAACCATAATGTACAGCATATCCCTCATGCCCATAGTAGACAGCCAACTCAAGTCGTTGCCAAATTATCGTGAATCCTCCGAATTCGCTCACACACAACTAAGCCATTAGGACCGCAAATCCCAACTCAACTAAATCACACAACCCGTCCAATCTAAAAGTACTGCCATAAATGCCGGTAGAGAATTCCTATTCAAAGGACCAATTACTTCCATTGCCATGCTGACCCAACACCACGGAACTGACCCATTTCTTCGGATAGTCGATATGCAATAATCCCAATCAAAGCCCCAAATACAGATGATCTTAACAGGAACAACATAGCCCAGAAGCTTATAAACCACCGCATTTTCTCTGAAGCACCTCGTCCTGCCGCAACCACGATACCCATGTTGAATAGACCTTCTGTGAATCTGAAATTGTTTCCTCCGACTCCCCTTGATACTGAAATGTAGGTTCATTAATGACGCAGAAACACCGTAAGCCCCAACATCATCCCGTGCAAGATCTCAGACCTTAGTCATACACAAAATCAGGGAACCTACCAATACCACATACACACATACCTCATGCCAACACTGATGTAAGTCTGACTCTGCAATCTGAATGCCGCTAATGGACTCCTCCACTTGGCGCGAAGCCATAGAAAACATTATCTGATGATCCGCAAAACTAACCTTCACAGCTCGTACAACACAAATCTCGAGGTACTCCAATACCACCAACTATCCTCAGTCAACATCCACCTCGTGACCCCGCCACAATCTCGACGACTAACCAGCCAATTAAACCTTCTCAAGCTCACACTCATCAACCAGGTGCCGAGAACCGCCGCGCCTCCATATGAGCAACTAAATAGTCTCTCAATACCTCTGTATCTTCATTCTGGACAACACGTTGAGACAATGTCTGAGCATTCCCTGACTCCCTCGTAGCACAACTGTAGCATCACGAACCATTGGCGCATAGCGGACACTGAGAGCGTAATATCATACACGAGTGGATGTAAAGGAACTTAAGTTGTATACTTCGAGCTGAATCAATATCGCATGATAAGGAATGAAAGAAGTGGAATTTCCTAATAGTTCTGTAGCCTCTCGAAGATAAGTACAGAAGTCTCTGTACCGATCCACAAGACTCTACTAAACCTGCTTATGACTCGTAGCACCTATGAACCTAGAGCTCTGATACCAACTTGTCACGACCCAAAATCCCTCGGAAGGAGTCATGATGGCACCTAGTTCCTAAACTAGGTAAGCCTAAGTTTTTCAACAACAACCTTGATATTCACTAACTTCAAATTAGAAAAACTCTGAACAATTACATATCCCAAAACCGGTGATACAAGTCATAAGACTTTCTAAGAGTAGTTATACAAAATAAATACGACACTGTTCCAGAACAAGAAGGAACCAATGAAAGCAAATACAAATGAAGGTGACTCAGAAGCCTGCGAACTCAGTAGCAGGTTTACCTTGAGTCTCCACCGCGACGATCCGCACAACTACTACCGATCAAATACCTGGACCTGTACAAAAGAAAATGTACAGAAGCGTAGTATGAGCACACCACGGCGGTGCCCGGTAAGTATCAAGACTAACCTCAGTGGGGTAGTGACGAGGAACAGTCAAGACACCTACTAGTCAAATAAATTGAACAGGATATGATAATGAACTACCAAGATAAAATTAACAAAGTAATATCAATAGCAGGGAGAAATCCAACTACAAATAGTAGAGACAATAAAGGGAAACACGGATAGTAATGAACGATAATCAAGTAAATTAACACCAACATAACTGGAACACAGACAAGTAAGAATATGTTCAAACAAAGAAGGCAATGCCAACTCAATCAATCACATCATTTCTAATACACAATTCCGACCAATCTCAATCCTCGGTATCTCATATCATAATATCAAGTTCCACACCTTCAGTACACATGGCACCTTGTGCCCACATATCTCTATCTCACTTTACGCAAAATCATCCTCATGACACTCAGTACATAGGGTCCATAACCGATGCAATAAAGATGTTCAAGGAGTCTCATTTAAATAACATAAAGTAGATTACGACTTCTAAATCATTTAGGAAATCAACAAGAAAAGATGAAGTTATTTTTAGAAATCATTTGAATAAACAAAATACCCTTTTTAAATAAAATACAACATCGAATGAACTATTACATTTATTATAGGATTTTACTAAAGTTAAAACTTAGTGGGAATTCCCTTTTTAAGTAAGATTCAACATCATCGGGTTAAGGAAAATTTAATTTAGAAACTAATGGAAATAGACCGTAACATTTATAGTAAATTGAATTATTGAAAGGTATACATATACACGGTGGGTTCAAATTTAAAATTCATTTATAGCAACGTAGTACCTACTACTTTATTTTAGATCACGATATCATTAATAACTTAACAGGACCGGAGGAATTGACTCAACGTAGTAATTTTACTTTAAAACTAATTCACCATAAAAATAGTTTTAGAGAAAGAATTCAAGGAAAAACGGCAAGTCAACAACTCAATGCCAATAACCCGACCCTCAAAACTCAATGAAACCCGACATTCAAATCGTTAAGTTTTACACAAATGGACCAGGGTCTTCTAAGTATTCAGCTATAACCAAATCCTAAATGGAATGAGAACCACTGAATAACTTGTACAGTCAAAGAGGAATACATAAGCATATATATATTGATGCGGCGCGCATCCCGATCCCACCAATCCTCCCTTATTCCTTCGTAACAATTTCAATAAAAGTAAATAATATATATTTGTTGCGGCGTGCAACCCCATCCCACCAATCCTCCCTTATTCCTCCTTAGCAATTTCAATAAGAGTAAATAGCATTTATATCACCATATCAATAACAACATGATCATTCTCCCTTATTACTCCTCGTTGCGGCGTGCAACCCGATCCCACCAATCCTCTCTTATTACTCCTTTATATATATATATATATATATATATATATATATATATATATGCCACCCTAATTCCTCCTATTGCAGCGTGGAACCCGATCCCACCTGTCCACCATTTTACTCCTTATTGCGGCGTGCAATCCGATCCCATTAGACAACATCAATTCTCCCTTATTCCTCCTCAACATATCAACAACCAGATATAGTCTAAAATCATCAACAACAACAATTCAACAACTCAATCACAAGGATTTCTACCACCAAGAGTATGAGTACACGATAACAAGAGAATCACGGAAAAACCAAGAAGCACAACAACCTTTACAAAAATAACAAAACATATAAGGCACGTGATAACTACACTGGCAACCACAGCAATTTGGACACATAGCATATAGGCACGGGGTCATAGAGGAATTTCACAATTAAGAATAACAAACAGTAAGGAGGACAATTACTCCAATTAAAGCAATTAAGGGCTAAGTAACAAGTAAGAATTTGAGGAAAGTTAACAACATTGTATGGAGCATATAGAGATAAAACAAGCAATTAGGAAACACAATTATATCAGAAAACTTCCCTCTTAATGAACATAAGGACCTAATAACCCTAAAGGCAAACTNAAACCACCGAATAACTTGTACAGTCAAAGAGGAATACATAAGCATATATATATATATATATATATATATATATATATATATATATATATATATATATATATATATATATATATATATATACATACATATATACATATATATATATGGAGGATTGGTGGGATCGGGATGCGCGCTGCATCAGTATATATATATATATATTTATTGCGGCGGGCAACCCGATCCCACCAATCCTCCCTTATTCCTCCTTAAAAATTTCAATAAGAGTAAAAGCATTTATATAACCATATCAATAACAACATGATCATTCTCCCTTATTACTCCTCGTTGCGGCGTGCAACCCGATCCCACCAATCCTCCCTTATTACTCCTCAACATATATATATATATATATATATATGTGTGTGTGTGTGTGTGTGTGTGTGTGTGTGTGTGTGTGTGTGTGACGACCCGGCCCGTCGTCACGTGAGTTACCGCCTCATTTTTCCCATTTTCTGCTTCCTTATGTTTCATTTTAAGAGTCTTGGGTGAATGAGTTGATTGGGATTGGTTTNAACCAAAAACGTACTTAGTAATATATACAAACAATAGGAAGAAGAAAACTAATTTACTAATTAAACAAAACTATGTATTTCTTACAACTAAATTGACAAAAGTACAAACAAAGTACAACCTCCCGGGCCCGCACCTCGAAACCAGACAATTTTTCCAAAAACTGAACACCCATTACGCTACGAGTTCACCCATACAAAAATTATCAAATTCCGATACCATTTGGTCCTTCAAACATCATTTTACATTTTTGAAAGGTTTCATAGTTTTTCCCAAATTTTCCTTTAGATTCTCATGAATTTGATGTTAAATCTAAGATATAATCACAAAATATAGTTGAAAATTGATTAGAGACACTTACTCAATGATTTGGTATGAAAATCTTCTCTCAAAATCGCCTCGCCTCGGAGTAGGGTTCAAAAATATGAAAAATGAGCAAAAACTCGAAATACCCAGCTTTTAGCAGGCTGCAGATGTCGCATTTGCGACACTGGGTTTNAGAATACTCCTATCAACATAGTCTAAAGAATCGAATTACACAATAAAAACTACATAAACATGCCAAAAATTCGAAATCGGCCAAAACCCGGCCCCCGGGCCCACATCTCGAAATCAGTCAAAAATGGCAGAATAATAATTCTCATCCTCTCCCGAGTCTAACCATATAAAATTTGTCAAAATCAGACTCCGTTTGGTCCCTCAAATCCTCACTTAAAACTCTCCAAAACTCAAACCCTAACTCCCTCAATTTCACTTTGAAATCATCAATCAAATCCCAAAAACGAAGATGGATACATAAATTATAATCAAAATCGAGTAGAGAACACTTACCCCGATCCATATGGTGAAAATCGCCTCCAAAATCGCCCAAATCCGAGCTCCCCAACTGAAAATATGACCGAATGAACAAACCCTAGTTTTGTATATTTTTCTACCAGTTATTCTGCCTCGTTTCTCGTGCCAAACAATCCCGAAACTCGTATTTTATGCCTTCAATGGATTCCTTGTGAAATTCTAGTAAATTTAGGCTTTTGAATCACTCAAATTGACCTTATAATGAATGAGATATGTAGGTTTTAATATTTGCAAATAATGCAGATTTTTAAATACGCTGCTAGTGGCAATTTCGTAATTACTCTGAAAAAATCTGGCAACCTAGTGTTTAGTAAAATGACCATAAAATCCTCATACGATGTCCAAATTCGATGATTCTTTTTTCTACAGGTCCGTAATATCAATACGGATCTAAGCTTCAATCAAAAAAAGAAATCTGAGCTCATTTGTTCAATATAATATCATTTATGCTTGAAGAAACGGCGTCGAAACATAAGAAAACGAGCGCAACATAACCCAAACCTATCCGAAACACACCCGAGGCCCTCGGGACCTCAACCAAAAATTCCAACAAGTCACATATCACTACCCGAACTTAGTCGAACCTCCGGAACACCCCAAAACAACACCAAAATACCAAATCAAACTCGAATTCAATCCTAAGACTTTTAAACTTCAAACTTTTGCCAATTCAAGCCTAATTCTACCACGGACCTCCAAATTATATTCCAGACATACTCCTAAGTCTAAAATCAACCAACGAAGCTAATCGAATCATAAAAATTCAAATCTGAATTCGTTTACTCATAAGTCAACTTCCGGTTGACTTTTCTAACTTATCTTTCTAACTAAGAGACTAAGTGTTCATTTCACTCCAAAACTACTCCGAACCCAAACCTACTAACTCGATACAACTCAACACAGCTGAATAACACATAAATAAGCATAGACGGGGGAAATGGGGCTATAACTCTCAGAACGAACGACCAGGTCGTTACAGATACTTACCTCAATCCGGCCAATTCAATACTCAATTTAGCTTTTCCTTTACCAATTCACCAACGCTCGGCTCAATCGAGCCAAAATTGACTCGAATACATCAAACAATGCAAGAGAAAACAATTTCAAGTAACAAAACTATGATTCTTACACAATTTGTAAAAAGTCAACAAAAGTCAACTCCCAGGGCCCACACCTCGGAACCCGACAAAATTTACAAAAACCGAACACCCATTCCTCTACGAGTTCACCCATACAAAAATTATCAAATTCTGATACCATTTGGTCCTTCAAATCATCATTTTACATTTTTGAAAGATTTCACAATTTTGCCCAAATTTTCCTTTAGATTCTCATGAATTTGATGTTAAATCTAAGATATAATCACAAAATATAGTTGGAAATTGATTAGAGACACTTACCCAATGATTTGGTATGAAAATCTTCTCTCAAAATCGCCTCGCCTCGGAGTTAGGGTTCAAAAATATGAAGAATGAGCAAAAACTCGGAATACCCAGCTTTTAGCAGGCTGCAGATGTCGCATTTGCGACACTGGGTTCGCAAATGCGAACTCGCAAAAGCGAAGAAGGCTTCGCAAATGCGAGCCTGGAACAGCACTGTCCTCATCGCAAATGTGACAGGGAGTTCGCAAATGCAAACTCAACAAGCCTCGCAAAAACGGCAAAATCCTCGCAAATGCGAGTCCTTTCCTTAGCAGCCCAGCTTCGCAAATGCGACGGTCGCATTTGCGACATAAACATCGCAAATGCGATGATACCAAAACCACCAACAACAACTACCCAGTAAAGTCCCACATAGTGGGGTCTGGGGAGGGTAATGTGTACGCAGATCTTACCCCTGCCCCGATAGGGGCAGAGAGGCTGTTTCCAATAGCCCCTCGGCTCAGAAAGACAAAAATAAAGTAAGAAAAAGTAAGAGGAGAGAAATCATTAGTAAATCCAGTGGAAATCGTAATAATAACAGAAACATAAAAACCGAAAGATGAATAACATGCAATAACAGTAACCATAATCTAAGGCCCGGGGCTAAGACAAACAACAAGAATAGTGTGGGTCCAACATAAACTGCAAGCCATCTAAGACCAACCCTAATCCAACCCCGCCTCACCCCCGGAATGAAGTAAGGAAAGCTTTACTACCCCTATCCTACAACCCTAATGCGTGACCTCCAGGCCTTCCTATCAAGGGCCATGTCCTCGGAAATGTGCAGTCGTGCCATGTCCTGCCTGATCACCTCTCCCCAATACTTCTTAGGTCTCCCTCTACCTCTTCCCGTACCCATCACGGCTAACCTCTCACACCTCCTCACCGGTGCATCGAGGCTTCTCCTCTACACGTGCCCGAACTATCTGAGCCTCGCTTCCCGCATCTTGTCACCCACAGGGGCGACGCCCACCTTCTTCCAAATATCTTCATTCCTAATCTTGTCTATCCTAGTGTGCCCGCACATCCACCTCAACATCCGCATCTCTGCTACTTTTATCCTCTGAATATGAGAGTTCTTAACCGGCCAACACTCTGCCCCATGCAACATGGCCGGTCTAACTACAGCTCTATAAAACTTACCTTTGAGTATCGGTGGCACTTTCTTGTCACACAAGACTCCAGATGCAAGCCTCCATTTCATCCAGCCCGCCCCTATGCGGTAAGTGACATCCTCGTATATCTCTCTGTCCCTCTGAATCATCGAACCAAGGTACTTGAAGCTATCTCTCTTGGGGATGACCTGTGGCCCAAGCCTCACGTCCCCGCCTACATCCCTCGACTCAGCGCTAAACTTGCATTCCAGGTACTCTGTCTTAGACCTGCTCAATTTGAAACCCTTAGACTCGAGAGTCTGTCTCCAAACCTCCAATCGCTCGTTAACATCGGCCCTCGTCTCGTCAATTAGAACTATGTCGTCAGCAAATAACATACACCATGGCACCTCCCCTTGAATATGGTGTGTCAAAGCATCCATCACCAAGGCAAATAAGAACGGGCTAAGCGCTGAGCCTTGGTGTAATCCCATAACAATCGGGAAATGCTCCGAGTTGCCTCCCACCGTCCTAACCTTAGTCTTAGCTCCATCATACATGTCCTTGATCGCTCGTATGTAGGCTACCGGCACGCCCTTCGCCTCAAGACATCTCCAGAGCACCTCCCTAGGAACTTTATCATACGCTTTCTCCAAGTCAATAAATACCATGTGTAGATCCTTCTTCTTATCCCTGTACTGTTCCACCAACCTCCTAATAAGGTGAATAGCTTCCGTAGTGGAGCGGCCCGGCATGAACCCAAACTGATTGTCGGATATAGACGTCGTCTTCCTCACCCTCACCTCCACCACCCTCTCCCAGACTTTTATGGTATGGCTAAGTAACTTGATACCCCTATAATTGTTACAACATTGGATATCACCCTTGTTCTTGTACAACGGTACCACTGTACTCGACCTCCATTCCTCCGGCATCCTTTTCGTCCTAAAAATTACATTGAACAACCCAGTCAACCATTCCAATCCTGCTCTCCACACACTTCCAAAACTCAACCGGAATTTCATCTGGCTCGGTCGCTCTACCCCTACTCATCTTACGCAACGCCCCCACGACCTTCTCCACCTTAATGCGCCTACAATACCTAAAATCTCGAAGACTCTCCGAATGCCCCAAGTCCTCTAGCGCTATATCCCGGTCCCCCTCCTCATTCAGAAGACCATAAAAGTATGTCTGCCATCTCTGCTTAATCTGGAACTCTCCCATCAATACTATACCATCCTCGTCTATGATGCACCTTACTTGGTCCAGATCCCGGGCCTTCCTCTCCCTCGCTTTAGCCAGCCGAAACAACTTCCTTTCTCCGCCTTTCTCCCCTAATTCCTCGTATAGACGGCTAAACGCTGCATTCTTAGCCTCCGTGACCGCCAGCTTTGCCTCCTTCCTAGCCACTTTGTACCTCTCTCTATTCGCACTCCTCTCCTCCTCGCTTGTGCTCCCTGTTAACTTTGCGTACACTACCTTCTTCGCCTCCACTTTACCTTGGACTGTGTCATTCCACCACCAGTCTCCTTGGTGCCTGCCAGAAAAACCCTTCGATACACCTAGCACCTCTCTCGCCGCCTCCCTCACATAGTTCGCCGTCGTCGACCACATAGTGCTCGCGTCTCCACTACTCCTCCAAGATCCCATAGCGGATAACCTCCCCTCCAACTCCTGGGCTTTATCCTTGGTTAAAGCTCCCCACTTGATCCTTGGTCGGCCACGAGCATACCGCTTCTTCCTCTTCATCCTGATGCCGATGATACCAGAACCAGAACACACAAAAATAAACAAAACACTCCGAAGCTAATCTAAAACTCACCCGAGCCCTCGGGATCCAAACCAAACACTCCCACAGGTCTGAACACATAACACGAACTCGCTCGCGCAGTCGGAACATCAAAATAACTTCTAGAACCACGAATCGGATGCCAAAACGCATGAAAATCACTATGAACTTCAAGAACTTCTTGAATTGCAATCAAACGTCCGGGCCATATCAAATCAACTCCAAACGACACCAAATTTTGCAGGCAAGTCCCAAACGACATTACAAAGCTGTTCCAACTTTCGAAATCGCATTCCGACTTCGATAACACAAAATTCAACTATGGGTCAAACCTCTCCATTTTCCAAACTTCAACTTTTCCAACTTTCGCCGAAATGCCTCAAATTACCCTACGGGCCTCCAAATCCAAATCTGAACGCATGCCTAAGTCCAAAATCATCATACGAAGCTACTGACATCATCCAAAACTCATTCCGGGGCCGTTTACTCAAGAGTCAAATTCCGGTCAAACTTTCACCGCTTAAGCTTCCAAAACTAGATTCCTTCTTCCAATTCGACTCTGATTCATCCGGAAACAGAATGCAACTATGAACGCAAGTCGATACACAAAATATGAAGCTGCTCGTGACCTCAAACTGCCGAACCAGACGCAATTGCTCAAAACGACCAGTCGGGTCGTTACACCGGACCCCATAAACTTCGGCAGAAATCTCGTATATGTATATACCTAAAAATGGTTAAATTAAATCACTTGGCACCCTAAACGCTAAAAATCTTTAGGGTCACTGATTGAATAAAATATTGTGCCCTCGTCGCGTTAAAATATTGAGTCCGCCTCTGCATCCCTTAGAAGGTATTGTTAAAAGATGATCAATTCCTAATGAAATGGATATAGCAGTAGCTTATTCGAACCCCAGAATTTCCCGCTTAATTCATTTAGTACAACCCCTAGTACTTATACATGATAGGCGTATATATGCTGCAATTGAAAACCAATCGTTTGACCTAGTAAACAGGTTTTCAACAGGAAATGATCTCCTATTTCCACTTAAAATTTGAATATAAGAGAATGACAAAAATTTCATGAGTTAATTTTATGGTTCTTTTGTATTATTTTTTCACTTATCCCTTGGAAAGGATCATGTAACTAAATTAACATTTTTAGCTATATTTGTAAAGAATCTGGTATGAAGTGGAAAATATACAGCAATGGCTTTCGAGAAAAATAAGAGAAATAAAGATGTGCTTAAAAAATGCAGTTATTTTCTACGCACCCTATATGAACGCGGGATACCTTGTGCATCGAGCTACTCTTTACCCTATATTTCACTCTCTAGCTATTCATGCATTGTGGATGAATTAATGGAAATTAATATGTAGTGACACTTTGAAGCTGTAAATAACTAGCCAAAACCATTAAAATATTCAAATGAACAAAAGGTTAAAGAATTCAATGCAATTTTACAGCAGTTGAACTAGTTCTTGATGATTAATTGAACTTCTTCGCTAATTAATTGTATTCATCATGATATTATTAATTAACAGGAATATGATAGATAGGAAAAAATGGGAAAAGGGGAATGTTAGTAGAAAGCTAGGGTAAATATTTTGGACCGCATGGATATATTATGTAAAAAGTTTTGAGTGGGTAATTAGTTTGGCCCAAATGGGCATTTTGTGTAGATTTTCCTTTTAATAACTAAACATCTTCGTATAAATAAAACAACTTAAACTTCAAAACCTCTATATATTTAGGATTTGTTATGAAATAATAAAAGAAGAAGAAAGAAGAGTATTGCAGAGAAAAGTAGAGAGAGAAAATTCTTATTGATTTGGGATGAGTTACAATGGAACAGAACCCTCTATTTATAGGGAGAGGGTGACTTAGCCACCAAGTAATAAACCCTAGAATCTCTCTAAATATAGACATTCACCATAAATAAAATTCTATTTATAACACTGCCCCTTGAATGTCTATTCAACAGATAATGTGCCTCGTTAAAACCTTGACTAAAATAAAACCCAGTGGGGAAAAAAATTCTAGAGAAGGAAAAAGAGTACACATATCTAACAATACGCCTTTTGGTTGCCTCGTTAAAAATCTTGCAAGGAAAAGCCAGTGGGACAAAACCTTGTAGGGAAAAAGAGTACAACGCGTATTAACTCCCCCTCATGAGAGCATCACTTCACATCCTTAAGCATTTGCATTCCAATCTTGTGCACCATCTTCAAAAGATCTTTGGTAGATATTTGACAAACAAATCAGCCATATTAACTTGAATGAATATATTGCACCTTGAAGTCATCATTCTTGATAGAGATATAATGTCTTCATAAATATCGTAGAATGGCTCTTCAATATCTCTATGGAGGTATTCTCGCTATCACATTATCATGCTTATAGTTATAGCAAGATACATATATGCACAAATTGCAATGAGGATGTGGTACTTCAAGATCAAGAATTGTATATGCTTCAAGCAATTTAAATCTTTTAAGGGTCTCATAAGTTAAGCCATATAAGTCATATAATAGACTTTAATTAGATGCATATCAAGGTTTCATGTCATGCTAGACAAATAAGATATCGAAAACTGATTGCACATATCATTGGCTTTATACTTTCAAGTATTTGAACTACATGTTCAAAACTACATGTCTTTCATATGAATTCAAATTATACTTGAATTGTGGCTCTTCCATTTGGCCAATATTTTTGTGTCTATATTCGATAGACTTAAGATCCTCATCTATCTTAGCGCTATGATAGATGTCGTCGACAAATATTTTATATCGGTTCCAACCTCCTTATTTTTCATAAAGACATAACATAGAGATCTCTTCATTCATATATTCAGGTACCTGAATCTCTCATGAGATTTTATGAAGTGTTATATCATGTGATCTTCTAGATCACTTGCCTCCTTTATTATGATCATTTTGATCATTTGCTCATCTTCTTTATCAAGAAGTTTATTTGAAACCGATTTGTCTATATGCTTTAAGCGTACCATAGATTTTGTCCTTCTAGGACTTAATAGGAGCATTTGCAATGAGAATATAGTTACTTTCCTTGGGTCAGCAAATGCGTCTGGCATGCTTTGCAATATATTGCAACTGAATTATCCTTTTATGAACTTCAAGTTTATATTATTTTATTCGAGGATCTAGATGTAAAAATGATAATTCATTCCGCGTAACTTTTTCTCAAATGTTATCATCTCTCTCCATCATGTTAGAAAAACTAACTTGCTTCATCATCTTTGTGCGTTTGGTGTTAATCAAAATATACACCGAATAATAATAATAATAAGATGGAATTATTTGGTTCCTGACCCTGAACCACTCGTGAGGGGAGAATGTAATATACTTTCGTGTATAACCTATATCAAACTGATATAGATAACTTTGCTCTCATAAGCAATAGTTTAGCTATTAAGTGGAGGCACTCAATAAATCATTTTGCTAAACGAACTGTGATGTAAACCAACTTATCAAGATGAACTTCTTGAATAAAAAATCTGGAAATTATGCTCGTAATTAAATTATTGAGCAAGTTACCTCGCAATACACCATGTTGCGGGTTAATAATAATCGCACATGTAACCATCTCATATATGCATCTTATGTGGTATACATGGCAGGTGAATGAGCCCATATTCACCTTTGATATTTCCAGCATTCATGGGATTCAATCCCAATTTTAGTTGATCTATTAATTAATGAGAACAAGCAATATAAGAGAATTCGTAAAGAACTTTCTAGTTCTTTAATATTTACCCATGTGAATTCTCTATTATTTTTGCACATCATACATGAATTAACATGGCTAAACCAAGTATGCCAACTGGATAAATTATCAATATTGATAAACTTCAGGTTTACACCATGATGTGTGCAATTATTATGCAGTACAAATTGGAGAATAAAGCGGGTAGCTTTTCACATACATATTACTCCGCTACAAGATGTAGTAATAGAAGATATTAAATCTTTCCTTTATTTATAGTCTCAATATAATCAACCGCTTTCGCGTATACTTTGGAAACTGAATAAGTTTCTCTGAGACTTACTACAACACAATACCTTATTGGTAATTAATTGTGTTTCTCCAAAATAGTATAATTGGCTCTTGCAGAGTTCTCAATTAATTTTGTAGTACCACATATTCATCAACACCCATATGGTGAATATCTCTTTTAAAGAGAAAGTTATACCATTATGGTTATGGTCAAAATTATATGCAAGATCTATTTCTTGCATTACCGTTGACTTTTAATAATCATAATGCCAAAATATTTTGGCGTACAATAGGTACGTGACCAATGACCATTCATGCTATATAATGATATTATTTTCTTATATCATCTCAAACCTCCTTCTAGAGGTGAGTGTGGTATATACCACTAGCACGCTCATATTCTTCCAAAAATGAATATGTATTCTTAAATCAGATGTTGTCACATTCACATCATGAATGGACCATAATCATCTATATGTGCTTTACAAATCTCATGTCAAATCGATGACAAATATTTTTCACAGAGTGAAAGATTATTTTGAGAATCCTTATTATTCTCATTATAACAATGATGACGATTATAATTTCGTCCATTGCCACGTCCACATCGATTGAAACATTCATAGTGATAATTTTGTCTTCTTTCAGACTTATCACATACTGCTATCACATTCTCTTAAGGGAATGAGAATGGAGCAAATTCAATGGGACGGGTTTCCACTTTTTGTGCTCATAATCATACATGAATTTGATCATGGCAAGACATAGAAACTTTTACCACTTCAGGTGGTTATAATTTCTTACAAACTCCATTAGAGTTACAATCAAACTTTGTTGTCTTTGCTTGTATATAAAATCAAAGTATAGAATAAAAGAGAAAAATACGATAAAATACTTACCTTAAATCCAGAATTTAATCATGAAGGAAGTTCATGGAATAATTGACCATCATTATGCTCAATCGCAAAGCTTCTACTCAATTGGTTAGAGTCTCGTGCTGATAACGTGTTATGAAATAATAAAAGAAGAAGAAAGAAGAGTATTGCAGAGAAAAGTAGAGAGAGAGAGAATTCTTATTGATTTGGGATGAGTTACAATGGAACAGAACCCTCTATTTATAGGGAGAGGGTGACTTAGCCACCAAGTAATAAACCCTAGAATCTCTCTAAATATAGACATTCACCATAAATAAAATTCTATTTATAACAGGATTTAAATTATACACATTGATGGTATAAAGATTGTCTTACATATAAGTGTATTTTGATCTATTATAGGACCTATTTTTTTTCCTTTTTTTAAGGTGATCAATTAATGTTTGTAGAGAGTATCACGTGCAGTTGCCTTAATTTTAAGGAAAATTTTCTTTACAATATATTTTTACTTACTATATGAATGTTTCTTTTTTTCGAAGGTTACTAATTAATGTTTGTATAGTGCATCACCTGTAATTTCCTTTTAAGTGACTAAATAGACACTATAAATAATCCCACCCCTCTAAGAGTTTTGCACCCTCAACCTAAGTTTTTTTTTCTTCTTGTTTGAAGTTTCACTTTGAATAAATACAACGTAATGACAATGAGGAGCATTAATGGTGAACGCAGCCTTCTCGTTCTGGTTTTCTTGCTTGTTTCATTCTCTGGTAAAAATATATGAGCTCTCTTCTTTCCTTCTCCCTTTCATTGATCTCTTCTCCTTTTCTTTTTTTTTTTCTTTTTTTTTTTAAATGCTTTTGATATTCTTTAATAGAAAAGAAAAGTGGAGTTGGAGAATTCTAGTAGGATCTTCTTTTGGAAAAGAACCTTGAACCTAGTAAAATTTTACACTTCTATAAATTGAGGATTCCTACTTCTCAAAAAAGCAACAGCAATATCCATAATGTAGTTTTTTAGACAATTTTTGTAGGGAGAGATTTTATTCTCTCAATAAGTTCTTTTTCTTTTATAGTAGATTAATGCAGGTCGATTAATCCAAATCATATACCTAGTTTAGTATATTTTTCTTTTGTACTCTGATTTATCGTCCACCAAGTTTTCGTTGTTAGCTTCTGCATGCACCATATTATTTCGATTTGGAGCAACGGTAAAGTTGTCATTGTGTGACCTAAAGGTTACAGTTTCGAGCCGCGGAAGTAGCTATTAGAGTAGGTTGTCTACATCACACCCTTGGAAATGTGGCCCTTTTCCCGACCCTGCATGAACGCGGGATACCTTGTCCATCGGGCTACCCTTGCCCTTCTTTTGGTTAACTTTTTGAGAATTTTTCCTTCTTGGGGATTGACTCCAATTACTCTTAAATATTTTGAATGTTCAATGTTGATCAAAATCTTGAAGCAAGTATTCTTATTAATATCTTCTGATGGTACTGAATGCAGTGATGCAAGTCAACCATGCATTGGAACCAGTTGAGGAAAGTAGTACTACTCAAGAAAGACATGCTGGTGAGTACAGAATAGGGACAACATCATGTTCAAAAGAAAACATCATAGTAAACCAAGGTCCCTCAGGGACACTTCCGAATGGCATTCCAACATACACAGTCATCGTCTCGAACGCGTGCGTCTTTGAAAGTTGTAGCAGCATCTCCAACATTCACCTGAGTTGTGGCTGGTTCAGTTCAGCAAGACTCATAAATCCTACAATTTTCAGAAGACTTGGTTATAATGACTGTCTTGTCAAAGACGGAAAACCTTTAACATCTGGACAAACAATCACTTTTCAATATGCCAATACCTTCAGTTATCCTCTTTCAGTTTCTTCCGTTACCTGCAGCTAAATATGGTTTGGTAGAATCTATTAGTATGAGCATATATGCTCGAATAAGGTTAGGTAGATATGGAAATTTTATATAGTCGCTCTCAATTTATCACCAATTGAAGTGTAGTTAGTTGATTGATTTATAGCAGGGGAATAGAAGTTTTATATAATTGAATTTCAATTGGTCTCTAATTTAAGTGTAGATTGATTAATTGCACCTGGCTATGCTATGGTTTGCTGTAGCGAAAACGATCTGTTGATGTTACTTCAAACATATACGAGATTTGAGATTTATCATATATTTTCTTAAGCAAACAGCTAAGAATAGGGTATCACAACTTCCAACTGCTAAAGGACGGACATTAGAAATTTGGCTGATTGACGTTTATCAAATTCCCTTTAAAATAGGGAAGTAGAGAAGCTACAGAAATATGAAGAAACAAACTATATCGAGTGCCATAAAGTATACAATGAAGATTTCTGTAGCAAACAACCAAAATTGTTCATTTATTTTAATTTTGAGACAAAATTACACACTACAAACGAAACGTACTCGTTGCAGACTCGCTAAATCTATCTAGCACCAGTAGCTCCTTCATATATCCTCAGGTCCATTGATATCCTGGAAATTTATGTAACGGCGTTAAAAACTCGAGTTAAATCTAAATCTGCTAGCTCCATTAGGAGTTTAGATCACTGTATTACCTTGTTTGCAATCACAGCACCATCTGGAATTTCTAGCTTCACTCCGGATTTGGCAGCAACAGTTACTTTCCCCTGGAAAATCAGAAGATGTAAGATACTACTAGATTCTGAAATACCACAAACAAAAATAGAATAACATAAGTGAAACAGAACAAGGATTTGCTAATTACCTTCAGAGTAACTCCAGATCCAAACCATACATCACCTGTCACCTTTAAGCTATCTAGCTCAATGATGCTGGGAATAGACTTGAAACGACCTAAGAAGTTGGCCACCTAAGAAGAAAAGATAGTAACTGCATTCAGCCAAATGTCACATAATTCTACAGCACTAATCTACTTGAGGAGTTGATGTTAACCTTCTTGAATTCAGGTCCCAACTCGATAGCTGGGTTTGATGGATTAGACCTGGCCGGGTTCCGGATGACATAGCCTTCATCAGTCAAGGTGTAAAGATCAGACTGCAAAGACAAAAAGATGAATGAGCACACTACATATCACTTAAGCTAATTGGATTGGATATTATCAGAAATCAACATAATCCCAGGTTGCAATTAACCTGGACAAGCAGCAGATCTGAAGTTGCTTTCACCGGAAGGAAACGAGATCGAGGAACATTAACACCAATAGCCCGGTCAAAGAACTGGTTGAATAAAATGGTAATGAGTAATCTTGATAGGGGAAAATATCACCAAGAAAGAGAAACCAAGAATACAAAAAATATCAAGACTTTAAGGTATGAGTTTGGGTATTTAAAGGTACAGAGTTAAGGTTGCATACCTTAATTGCAGCACCAGCAGCAGTTTCAAGTTGAAGAACCTTGACCCCGTCCACTTCCTGACAATAAATATTGGCTACCTCAGGCACTTATACAAAGCGTTGCAACCTTGGACACATGCTAAACAAGCAGAAACTGATACCTTAGGGTTGGGAATAATCTCCATCTTGAGTGCATCTGCTTCTACAAGTCTTTTAATAGCATTCAGGTTCACCCACCTGCACAACAGTAAGGATTCAGTCAGCACATGCTTCATTGACAAGGAAGTGCCCAATATAAAGCTTAGAGTAGGCCATAAGACTATTCCGACTTACAAGTTGTTGGTGTTGAAAATTTTAAATTTTTCAATTGACTTGAATTCGTTGACCTGCATCAAGCAAGTGAAAGTTGAACATCAAACTACAGAAGGATCACATACATCTTCATGTTAAAAGGATAAAACTAAAATTGGGGAAGAAAAAGCAATGCAACCTCAACGTAATCTTGTTGAATAATACCACCAAATATTGATCTAGAAGAATAAATGAACATTTGCAACTTGACACTAGCTACATAACGGAGATGTAGATGGATATATACATTTCAATAATAGATTCTAGTCCAATTAGAGAACTGTGGACTAAAAGTAATATATTAGAAACCTAAGTCACTTTCCATTTCCGCCTTTTAATAACTATTACATATAAACCAGCAAAAGGAAAAACGAGGAAGAAACAGAAGATACAACTCACATGTTCATCAGGCACTTGTGCTATTTCCAAAAGCTGCAGCACCACACAAAAGACAAGTTTAATAAGCAATTTGTGCAAAAATAACTCACAGATATGATGCAAAAGACATGCAAGCAGTGCCACAACTACCCTGAGTCTCTCAGGAAGCGAGAAAATTACAATGAGTGCCAGCACATCTGAAGGACTTTCTATATGCAATTCAAACTGATTTGTTTTTAAAAGATCTCAGCTATGATTAGCTACAGGAGAAGATTGAAAAAACTGATTAATTATGATTGGAGGCAGCAAATTAAGTTAGTTTAATTAGATGTGTACTTATGGGTGCAGCTTAAATCACCAAGACTAAAGACCAAATTCACCTTCTTAAGTTCGACCTTAAGATTCTTAGCATTAAACCATTGTACTGCTAAAATAATGGGTCCAGATCTACTATTTGTTGCAATTTGTGTATTTTCCATTTAAAAAATTTATGTTCTGCATCAAAACTATTGGTCTCCAATGAACCCAATGCCGCAACGCTGCAGCCGTCTCTGCATAGGATTAGTGCCTAACAGCAAGATCCAGCCTCAGAGTTGGCGTGCGCTTTGCCTTGAGTAAGATCTCATACAAGGACATCACCAAACTATATTTAACTTTGCGGTTACGGACTTTTCATGGTGCCATGTCCAATCTTGGGAGGTAGCAATATGAAGGGTTCCTTTCCTTTTCCTAGCCACTATACTTTTCATTTTTTATCTTCTTTTTTCTGAAAATTGGTGAAATTTCTTTCTTTCAGGCCCTACTTTCAAAGGTTGGGTTCTCTGTGGGGGGTCGATCCCTCGCCTTATTTTGTAGTAGGGCGACTGGATAGTAGGGGGGCGCAAGTCTCATTCTACTTGGGATTCTGTATTTGGAGATCGAGAGCGGGGTCCGGAATAGCATGATGTCTTCGTCTGGAGCTTCCGGACCATCAAGCTCTTCGGGGCGACCGCCTATCGATTTGAATTTCCCTACAGAAAGCGTGACCCCAGACCTTCTCCTGTAGACATACTTTAGCTGTTCATTTGAAGTACACCAGATCTAGGTAGTTTAGCTATACTTGTTTGTAGGTTGTTATCGAAACATCTATGTGCTCCAGATGATAGATGGACCGGAATTGCTTCTGAGCTTCAAAGATAAGAATCTAAAACCAAAGATAAATTGCATTACCTGTACTTTTCCTTCATATGAGATTAGGGTGCCACCTTTGACATCAGCTAAAGTTTTGGGTGTAACCTGCAATACTCATCAAGCTGTAACATCGCAGAAACTATATACTATTTTCACCTAGGAAGATGCAGTTCTAAAAGAACAATATCAAGTCAATACCTCCATGCAATACTCGTTCTTGTTTTGGATCAAATGATTTAGGATTTCTGCAATGCAAAATTAAGGAAAAGACAATGCACTTTACATGACAATTGAGAACAGCTTTTCTGAGAATATCTTTCATGATTGAGATGTCATTAAATACATACAAAAGAACTGTAGCGTAATTAACAATGAAAACTCATAGCAAGGATACTCAAATCAACAATGGCACCCAAGTTATCTGAGTTCGCAACAAAGACATATTCCTTGCCCTGTGGAAGATTGAAAGATATAATAATTAATAGGCAACATTTCAAGCAAACAGTAAATGTAAAAAAGGCCGCCAGTATGCGTGCCATAATCAGAAGACGGCAATAATTATGAGCACCAAAACCTTTGCTAGTAGTGCATCAAGCTTTCCACTATTCGCCAAAGCAGGGAAAACATCACCATGACCTGGAGGGTACCTGTATAGGAGAACAATGTACTTGAGCCAAGTGAATGTAGCCATATCTACAAAAGAAAGGGACTAGAAAAGATGGACGAGGAATCATAATTCTTAAAGTCTACTTGACTGGAAACATTGGTTGGATTAAGCAATTCAGCAAGCTAAACCAATCAAACAGCCAGCTTTACCAAACAATTTTGTCTCATAACATAAATTACCTGCATTTCGGTTATCATTCTTGAAGCAGAAAAAATAGTAGAATATATAACCAATGAAACAAGAAATTACATACAAAGCTAAATGAAGATAAATTTTCATTATAAGTTACAGGTTGTTCAGATCAACAGAACAATGAAACCCCAATTGCTAGCAAGAGAAAGAGGAAAATCATAATTTCAATGATTTTGATTTAGATCTAACTATTTTAAAATAAAGTGATTTATATCTAACTTATCTCAGATTAAAGGAAGAGAGGATGAAACTTTATTATTATAACCCAACAGGGAAAATTTACATGATCCAGAGTGTGAATTAAGATTCAATTTCAAAAGGCCATCATCAGGGAAACCACAACTTAAACTGTCAATTACCATCCATCTTTTCCAGAATTGCCTTTGCATGGAAGTGGGGAGAAATCTTCGGTAACCAAGCGAGGGTACTGGCTCTGTACATAGTTAACAGAAAACATTAATTTATCTTTTCAAATCCAAAACTTTTCAAGCGCAGATACAAGCTGGTTGATACTTAACATTAATTCACACTAACCTGATTGAACGTATGAATCTCAATGTTTGAGTTTGCATATTTTTCTACAATCTACATAGAGAATGAAACGGCAAGAAGTCAGCACTTGCGCTCAGCCAAACAGGAAAAAAGTTAATCGTGGAAGAGTAGACATCAAAGTTAAATTATTTCACCTTCAGTGTATCATCATGAGTGTTGAACGAATTCATCAAAAGAAGGGGAACAGTGCATCCATACTTGGCATTGAGGGCCTACAGAGCAAGAGTTAATTGGTGAACAAGCAAAAGTGGAACATCATAAAGGATAAAATGATCCATTAAGACACAGGTACCTCAATTTGCTTGACAATCAAGTCGAGGAATGTCAAACCATTACGAACTTCAATAACTGATCTGCATCAAAGAAACACAACCTTCAGATTTCCTGCATCTATGAGCTCGACAAAATTGAAACTACAGTATTTCTTTTACAAGGAGAACATCAAATCTGTATGCAATTGCAAGTTTCTGAAAGCTAATATTTCTGAAAATGGAATGAAAGCCAGGTCTTCCTAAATTTTATTTTTTTCTCTAGCTTCCAGCGGTATAAAATACTTGAAAAGATATACAGGGTAAAAGGAGAAACACATTTGCATGGAGTCACATTATCCACAGCATGATAAAGGAGGATAGATCAGAGCCTCCAACAGGGGAGCTGAATGATTGAATAAGATCTAATTACACGCAGTCACAAACCATCTTACTTTTATTGCGACCTGAGTTCTTAACACTTAAAAGGGAGGAATCTTAGTAGTGCAGTTGGTACTTGGTTGGCTACCAGAATTTTCACTTGTTGGTGAGGGTTCGATTCCCCATCTTGTAATCCCATCCCCGATTTCCTCTTCCCCTTCCCCTCCCCCCCTATATATAGTTAAAGAAACACTTAAAAGGCATCACAAGCAGCAAATTTGTATAGTAGGTGTGTCTATTTTATAGCATTCCAACTCCGCCAAATTCTAGAGGTAACAAGATCATGTAAGTTTATGGTTAAAGATACCCTCGACCAAAAAACACAACTTAAATTACTATCTCATCTGATGACATCATGCATTAAGAAACAGAGTGTAAAAGTAAAAATAGATAGTCACTTAAGTATATTGCTTTATAGTCTCCCCAGATGAATGCACTAAAGCAGAGTATCATGTGGTAGCATCAACCAGCTCACACGATTCAATTTCTGGGATCCAGACAGATATGTCTATAAAGCAGCATCAGATGAAAAAAGACAGATAAGGTTGAGTACGGCACTCTGTCTATAAAGCAGAATCAGATGAAAAAAGACATAGAAGGTTGAGTACGGCACTCTGTATCCACCAACAGTGTTCACTTTCAAACAATTTGTTGCTGTTAAAAGGTGGGTTAACACCAATAAAGCAAGCTAAATGAAGTCACATTTGCAATATACTTTGTTTCCCAATATCATTCTTTTTATGACGGTGGTGTTCCGGTCAGCTAACACGCAACTCAACTATTCCACCGGATACCTGCTATCTCCCACCAGCACAGGCAAGTAACTCTGCCCACCAAGGCTTATGTAGATGGAAAAAAATTACCTCTTCTGAGATTTGAACATGAGACCTAAAATTGGCTAGAAAAAAGCAGTAAATACATACTTAGGGCCAGTGCATCCCATGGTTGTGCCCAAGCCTCCATTGAGCTTCAGGACAACAAGTTTGTCCAAAAGCTTCTTGGTCTCCGCAGGATCTGCATTGATCAAGATAGTCAAGCACCTCGCTAAAAACATTCAAATGGATCTAGTCTGAAACAATCCATGCACCATGCTCATACTTGTTGATAATGACACGATAGATGACAAAAAGTTAAATTTTAGAAAAATACAAATACCTTCAGAAAGAGGTGCTAAATTGTCATAAGGCACCACTATCTCGTCAGTTGGCGTCTGGATCTTACTCCATTCAACGTGCTGCGCTTCTCCACTGCGATTTCGAAATTCCACAACAGATCAACAGTCAATAGCAAAAATAAAACATAAGAAAATCAGAAATGCACAGTGATTCGCGTTTTGAAAACTACAAACTAACTTGATCAGCAAAAGGTCGAAAATTGATGCAAATGTTCCAAGGAGAAGAAAAAATAGTTCTATGCTACAAAGCATCAACTGATCCAGAACAATCACAAATTACGTAAATATTCAACAGTAAAGGCACACAAGAAACTGATAAATTACAATTCTAATCACTTTCGAACCTCTGACTTTCTCTCTCATTCGCGGAGCGAAGAAAGCGGGCTTTGCCCCAGCTACCGCTATCCTTGGGAAACCAAAAGAGCTACCCGGAGTTGGAGGAAAACGAAGTCTTTCCTAATCTATCTCATAGTATTACTGAAAGAATATGGGCTCTTCTCGAAGGAGATGCCGCTAATTCTCCTTCCTTAGGTGTCAAAATGCCATGACAGATCAACAGTCAATAAGCAAAATTAAAATCAGAAACGCCAACTGATTCGATTGCAAGCTGTAAACTAACTTGATATGTGCAAAGCTCAGAAATTTATGTAAATTTTCCAAAATTTAGAAGAAAAAATGTACACTTCAAAGCATCAAATGATCCACAACAATCAAAAATAGCGTAAATATTCAGATTTCAAAACATCAATGTGATAAATTACAGTTCTCATCACTATTCTAAATTACCAATTCATGTAAATTTATGCAAATTTTCCACTGAGTACAAAAAGACATACACTACAAATCATCAACTGATTCACAACAATTAGAAATCACGTAAATATTCAGCATTTAATCACATCAAAAAATCTAATAAAATAACAATTCTAATCACTATTCTTAATTAGTAAATCAGAGTAATAATAACTCCAACTGTACCTCAGGTAGCGACCGACAAGGTTAATAAATCCAGATTTCTCATTTTCACTGCCAAAAAAAAAAATCAAAAAATCATCAGCATCTGGATCCAGAACAAAATGAAGCAACAGAACTATAAAAAACAATGTAAGAACAGCACAGAAATGTAAAATTCGCGAAGAAAAATGGAGAATTAAGTACCTGATTTGGTTAAGGCTGGCGACAGCAGATTTGAGGTTAGCGAGCTTATCGGTATCAACAGGAGAGAGAGTAGCAGTAGCCATAGCTAAGATTGTGTGATCTACACAGAGAGAGAGAGTGAAAGTTCTCGAAGAGTGGGAATCAGAAGAAAATATACAGAGATAAAGAGTGTGTGAAGAGTGAGAGGGAAGGTGAAGGTGTATTTATATGGTGGTGAGAGTGAGAGACTGTGTTGGGGTGGTATTCCAAAACAGGTGGCACGTAATGAGAGCAAACGTCAAAGGGCAAAAAGAGAGTAAAAAAATTTACGTCTAAATCATGAATTAATTTATCGTAATTAAGTAATAAATTAAGATAAAAATATATATTAACATTAGACTTTAATAATAATAATAGTGTATATAAAGATACAAGTCAAATATCTCATAACAGCCTTATTTGTTCCGGATATTTTTGGATGTTATAGCAAAGTGTTGTTATAGAAGCCTAAATGGCACCTATACTTGTGTCACTTTGTCATGCCGGTCCCCAAACTTTACAATTTACCAATTGAACACTTACACTCCTTCAAAGCATGTATAATAAACGCTTATGACAGGAGGTTACAATCTCATCCACGTTGGCTGCCACGTCAAAGAATAACCATGTGTAGATGCCATGTCACATGGTAGATTAAAAATAATTAAAAACAAAAATCAAAATAAAAACAAAATTCAAACATAAAAATCATCTATTCCAATGGGTGTTTTTCCTATTTCCTCTTATCCTTACTACATTGTCTTCTTATTTTATGTTTCTACTATCATATGGATTTTAGATCTAGAACTTTGACCGGAATTTTCGCCGACAGTGATTCTTATATTGTATTGTACCTCGTCGATTGGGAGGTTGGGAGGTCGGTCACTTCACGACAGGTTGTGAAGAGGCCAACATCGGCGAGACTTAGGGTTTTGGAACTGGAGGCGGCGGAGGAGGCCTTGAGGTTTTTTAGGGTTTGGAGGATGACAGAATCGGGTTTTAGCTTGGATTTGAAAGGGAGGGTGTCGGAATCGGAGTCGGAGTTGTGAACTGCTCGCCTTGAGTTTCAGATATAAAATTCTGATTTTGGGTTGGATCACTGTAACTTTTTTTTTCATTTAAAATTTCTGAATGTTTATTAGGCTTCCCTCTATTGAAGAACGTTCTTCTCTGGATGAGCACAAATTTTGATCTTTCTGCCTTTTCTCCTTACAGGAATAACTTTTGTATTAACTCTAAATTGGGTATGATTCAAGCAGCTGAGGATAGAGAATTTTAGTAGTGGTATTGTGTGTGTATTTTTGTATATAATTTCTAATTTATTTCTTTGTGAATCTGATAGATAGGAACAATAAATGTAGAAAGCTGCTCAGTGGTGGTGGGATGTCGGGAAAAATGGAGGATGCGGAGAAGGGGAAGGGGGGATCACGGGAAGAGAAGGGTGGAAAAGATTGGAGGGGTTGGGAAATTTCTTCCTTTTCTTTTTATTTTATTGTCATTACTTTTTTAGTTTAAAATATTTTCTTAGTCAAAACATTACCTTCACTTGCTCTTAAGCGTGTGTAACCACGCACTTGTACAACTTAGTATATCTAATGCCACGTAGGCTTGGTCAATGGTCAGAGGGGTTTAAAATATTAGTTTTAAGCATATATAGGTGCCTATATGAAACTTTGTGAAGTAGGAGGACCGGGATGTCAAACTCGAATAAGTAGAGGTGTCTCTCAGGCTATTCTGCCAAACATAATATGAAAATTGGTTCCGGAAAAAGCTTGGCTTTTATAGTGAAGTGTTGTTATCAGTGGCGAAGCCAGAAATTTCTTCAAGGGTGCTCAAACTTGAAAGAAGAAAAAAGAATTCCCCAACAAAGGGTGTTCAATATATGTTACATGCCTCTAAAATCTAATATTTTACCTATATATACAGTGTAATTTTTTGACGAGTTGATCATCCTTAGAAGAGCATAGCTTCGCCCTTGGTTATTATATATGGATGTTGTTATAGAGGTGTCTGACTGTATATGTTTATGTTCATTAAATTGGAAATATTGAATGCAAATGAATTTTTATCCGAAAAAGATCAATGAAAATTGTAAGAATATAATGGTAAAACTAACGATCAATGTATATATATTTAATCGTTGATCTGAATTAGTGTTTGATTTTGTACATATAAATGTACTATGAATAGAAAGCTTGTAAATAAGATATTTTAAATTAAAGTTCTCTTGTAAGTTTATTTTTTCGGGGAGAGGGAGATGGATTTTGGTAAGAATATGCGGAGGAATAAACTCACTTGGTCAAGAATTTTCGAGGGTAGCTGGGTAGGACATGTGATCATGTTTGTAACGGAGATCTGGAGATTTTATGATGCTTTATTATTATTCTCCTATTTTTTATATTTTTAAATTTCCATTACTGTTTATTGTTCTTTTACTTCGATAACCTTATTATCTGTTGTTAAAATGCCTTTTTTTCCATAGCTTCCACACTTTCATATTTCAACAAGAAAAATGTTGTGACTATTTTTTTTGAACCGACGGTCTATGGAAAACAATTTCTATATCTTCATAAGATAGGGTAAGATTTGTTTATACACTATCCTCCTCATACCCCACTTATGCGATTAATTACGCAAAATATATTTTTATTGTTGTTATTATATTGGGTGATGCATGATTGTTATTGTGTACGGGTAAAGTCGGGTTTTTCCTGATTCCCCGATCAGGAAACAAATAGGATGCACAACTCGACTTGATCACAATCGAGGCCCTGGAACTTCGCATATCGAAACTCGGGAGGACTGAACGACGTATCTGAGATTGGGCACGGTGGGATAACAGACCCAAACCAAATATAGCTTCTGGACCTCGGGAAACACCGAGAACGGTAATGCATGACAAGTAGGGGGCGTAATGTTTGGTCTCAACCGGATATTACAGCGCGAATCCCGTCCAACATCAACCGCGGATCGAGATTCATGGGAAAAAGAAGATTTTCCATTATTTAGACTTGTACTAAGATTGAAATTTTCCTAATATATAAAGAGAAAGGTTTTCTTTATTCTGACACATGGTGACACGCAAATCAAAGCAATAAAAGTTTATTTTTGTGTTCTAGCTATTATTCAAAGTGTTTTTCATCTTGTTCTCTGATTTATTCACGACGAAGCTTATATTAAGGGTTTGATCGAGGATAAAGTCCACCGTTCAATCTAAGATCAAGCTTGACCATCACATTGCGATTGGTCTGATCATTTATTTTATCTCTAACTTATTTATATGTCATTCTTAATCATTCGTATTGAATTAAATTATATATGATTTAAATCGCGTATAAATTTAATTGTTACTCATTTTAGGGATAAATAGTCATGCTAGTAGTATTTTTCTCTAACATACTGCCTCGTGTTCGAAAATTACTAGTCAACCAATTCAGATTAACATCGTGTAGAGTCCATTTAAGAAAGGAAAAAAATCCTTTTTTTTATCGAAAACCTCAAATTAAAGGTTGGAATGTCAAAAAAGTATGAGTATCTTTTAAGTTATTTATCCTTATAATAATTATAGTAATAGACGTGTAGGTTAAGCATAATTGGGACATGTTATCACATCTCACTTTTGGATTGTAAATATGCTGTTCGGAAAGGTGACATGGACCGACTTTCAGGGATAAGGAACATATTACTTTTGTTTAGACATTTGTTAAATATATTAAAATATTTCTATAAAATCTTTGCAATTCTTATAAGGTGCGTGATGATGTTAAAAAGGGTGGAAATGACACCAAGTAGTCACTTTTCAGCATGTTTTTTAAATATATTCACAGTTTATAATGTATTTAAAGATTAGTCAATTTCGCTTAAACTTCAGCATACAAGCGTCGTAGAGTTTAAACCTCAAAATTCAAACTTCAAGACATCGTGTTCTAAAGTTCGAAAATTGTGTCCAGAAGTTCGAATCTTATTTTCCTGAATTTTGAATTAGCAGCTCAAAAATCCAGGACATTAAGTACTGAATTTTCAAATTCAGAATACTTAGTTCTGAAGTTTGGGTATATTGGCTAATCTTTAAATGCATTATAAATTGTGGATATATTTTAAATAGCGGGCTTAAAAGTGACTATTGCTGCACCAACCACTTTAAAAGGAGAGTCCTCCCTACAATTTCTATAATAGCCTAGTTCGTATGAAGCATTAATTTAGACTTGTTATCTTAAAATTAAGACAATTTACATGCTTTAATAGGTTAAAATGATCTAGTGGTATAAAATTTTCTTGAAGTGACAATAAAATTTGTAATCTTAAAAATAAGATATATGTCGTAGGAACTGATGAGGGAATGTTTTATCTCCTTATGTATCTAATCTTTTTGGTATTATCATATATTAGTAATTGTTCATGTCAAGTTACACATTTTTCAAAGGTTTGTTTAAGATAACATGAAAATCTATTCTGAATTAGAATATTTACTCAAATACAAGAGAAAATTTTGGAAAAAGAAAGAAAAGATCAGCGTAGAAGCAGAGCCACTGTTAAAGTTACAGGTTCGCTAAAACCCAGTGTTTTGACTCAAATCCTATAATTATAGTTAGAATTTTTTATATATATATAAAAGAAAATTATTCAGAACCTATAAACTAAAATTCCTGATTCCGTCAATGAATCAACGAGCTTTAAAATTAAAAGAGAATATATGCAAAAGCATGAATTTTTGAAATATTAGGAAGCACAAGATAAGAGTTGATAATTCTAAAAACACTAGGATAACATACGTTTCATGTGGTTGGGAAAAGTTTCATAGCTAAAAAGTTACAAAAATGAAAAAGACAAATCTATCTTAGTTGCTGTCAATAAGAGAGATTTGTCTGTTTTTAACAAATCCTTTGAATTTGACAACGTTGCCACTAGCTGCTGCTAGATTCTTAAATGAATTTCAGTTAATTTTTTAGGTTGGCCAATCAAGCCTAAACCTGATAAAAAAGGTCGAGACTTTTTGGTTCAATTTTTTCTAAAAAGTATGACTAAAGTATTGTTTTTACTTTATATATTGAAACTTTATAATTTCGATAGTTTACGATCACTCGTTCTAAAATCTAAATCTCGTATTATAGATTTTGGAAATTACACCCAATGACTTTGAAAATTGACAGGCAAAACTTAAGGTGTAAAGTGTTGTCCATGGGCATGCGACCGGCAATAGAACAATACTTGTTAAATTTGAAGTTTTGTCCATGGAATAAGCGGAGTCGAAAAATCAAGAATGACACCCTAAGTGTCCTATTTGTGCAAATCACCCCTAAAGATTGAAATTATAGTCTACTGTTTGTTGTTGCAGACCTAAATAAAAAAAAAATTAAATAGAAAAATCATATCACTTTGATGTGGCTTCAAATCCAATCAAAAACCATTCTCTTTCAAATTGGCTGGTCTTGTGCATCTAAACTATGGGATCTTTACACAAATAACCGGCCATATTAAATATTTACTTTTTCTAGTTATATACATTAATTATACACAATTATACACATATAATACATAAATTATGCATATATTATACATTCACTGGTTATTTTTAAGTAGGGTGGACGGCTAGTATGGTCGAAAATGTATTTCATCAACTCAAACGGGCAACGCCCAAAGAGTGTTGGGCCGGAATCAAGTCAAAACCAACTTTCTTGTGGGCTTATTCGTAACACAACAGTAAAAATTGCACGGGGCGCCCTATTTGGGCGCCCCATTTTAACCTGTACCCGCTTTGTCTTTCTGTTTGCACCTATACCCACTTTTTTAAAAGCCATTTGAAAAGACTATTTTACCCTTTTTTGTTAAAAGACTACTTTCTCTCCAAGTATACGCTAGTGCTCTACTGTTTCTCTCTCCCGTTATTCGCGTTTTTCGATTTGCTCTTCTCAGAAATCAAACGGTTTTCGTCGTTCTTTCGAATTTTCAACTGCTAGTCGTCGTTGTTCCCATATTACGATTTAATCACAGGTACATTGCATTAACTTTGTGGGTTTTGTTTTATGATTTAATTTCTGGTTTTGGGTTTTGATATTCATGTATTTATGATAGGGTTTAGTTTGATAGGTTGTTCATGTTGTTAATGTAATTTCTATAAATTCTTCTGTGATTCGACGTTCAAATTTTTAAAAATTTTCAGAGTTAAACAGATGATAATGATACTTTAGGATAGGAGCTGAAGTTTTTTTCATGTTTTGGCATTATTTTTGGATTTGAATTTGTGTTTTGTTTTTTTGGCTGAATGTTTTGTGCTTGTCGAAGTTTTTAGTGCGATATGATTTTTTAATTTAGCCAGTGTATGTGGAAAACTTCAGCCTCCTCCTGAAGTTTTTGAGTAATAACAAAAAAACTTCAGCTGCTTGGCCGAAGTTTTTTTAGTGCAATATCATTTTTTAATTTAACCAGTGTAGGAGGAAAATTTCAGGCTCCTTCTGAAGTTTTTAAGTAATAAATAAAAAACTTCAGCTGTTAGGCCGAAGTTTTTTTAGTGCAATATGATTTTTTTAATTTAGCCAGTGTATGTGGAAAACTTCAGCCTCCTGTTGAAGTTTTTGAGTAATAACAAAAAAACTACAGCTGCTTGGCCGAAGTTTTTTTAGTGCAATATCATTTTTTAATTTAACCAGTGTAGGAGGAAAATTTCAGGATCCTTCTGAAGTTTTTAAGTAATAAATAAAAAACTTCAGCTGTTAGGCCGAAGTTCTTTTAGTGCAATATGATTTTTTAATTTAGCCAGTGTATGTGGAAAACTTCAGCCTCCTACTGAAGTTTTTGAGTAATAACAAAAAAGCTTCAGCTG
Source organism: Nicotiana attenuata (assembly GCF_001879085.1). Lineage (NCBI taxonomy): Eukaryota > Viridiplantae > Streptophyta > Magnoliopsida > Solanales > Solanaceae > Nicotiana > Nicotiana attenuata. Next base: position 82,297 of record NW_017673424.1, read on the forward strand.
CTTGGCCGAAGTTTTTTTAGTGCAATATCTTTTTTTAATTTAGCCAGGCTCCTTCTGAAGTTTTAAGTAATAACAAAAAAACTTCAGCTGCTTGGCCGAAGTTTTTTTAGTGCAATATCATTTTTTAATTTAACCAGTGTAGGAGGAAAATTTCAGGCTCCTTCTGAAGTTTTTAAGTAATAAATAAAAAACTTCAGCTGTTAGGCCGAAGTTTTTTTAGTGCAATATGATTTTTTAATTTAGCCAGTGTATGTGGAAAACTTCAGCCTCCTGCTGAAGTTTTTGAGTAATAACAAAAAAACTTCAGCTGCTTGGCCGAAGTTTTTTTAGTGCAATATCATTTTTTAATTTAACCAGTGTAGGAGGAAAATTTCAGGCTCCTTCTGAAGTTTTTAAGTAATAAATAAAAAACTTCAGCTGTTAGGCCGAAGTTTTTTTAGTGCAATATGATTTTTTAATTTAGCCAGTGTATGTGGAAAATATGCTGAAGTTTTTGAGTAATAACAAAAAAACTTCAGCTGTTTGCCGAATTTTTTTTAGTGCAATATCATTTTTTAATTTAACCAGTGTAGGAGGAAAATTTTAGGCTCCTTCTGAAGTTTTTAAGTAATAAATAAAAAATTTCAGGTGTTAGGCCGATGTTTTTTTAGTGCAATATGATTTTTTAATTTAGCCAGTGTATGTGGAAAATTTCAGCCTCCTGCTGATGTTTTTGAGTAATAACCAAAAAACTCCAGCTGCTTGGCCGAAGTTTTTTTAGTGCAATATCATTTTTTAATTTAACCAGTGTAGGAGGAAAATTTCAGGCTCCCTCTGAAGTTTTTAAGTAATAAATAAAAAACTTCAGCTGTTAGGCCGAAGTTTTTTTAGTGCAATATGTTACTAACATATCACACATCAAAATAAGAATTCAGTGAATTAATCAGAAAACATTTTGAATTCTGCAGATGAATTTGATTTGAATATGAAATTTATATTCCTTTACTGAAATTCGTCAAACAACCAGAAAACATAAAATTCAAAAACTATTTTGAATTATGGAGATGAATTTGAATACTTACAATGTATTTGAATTTGAATTTGAATATGGAATTTGAATACGAGACATGTTCTCAGGAGGAACTGACTGATGGAGGAGATACGGAGGAGATCTGTAATTTGAATCTGTGAATACAGAGGAGAGACGCACTTTTATATGTTTTTGAAAGGGTATAATGGTCATATTAACACGGATTTTCTTTTTGTTGGTTACGAAATCAATAATTTTTAAAAACAGGGTATAGGTTAAAAGGTGGCATAAAAAGTGGGTACCGCTGCAAATCAGTACACAAAGGTGTACTACTATAATTGATTCCAGGTGCGTTGGTTTCGTAAAAATAGCACGATCTAGCCAGTTTTCGGACTGGTCATTCAAAAATAGCCAGCATTTACCAAGTCAATAAAAAATAGCCACTATATTGCTGCAACAGAGACCGGTCCAACATAATATACTGGAGTTCGGTGCACCTATGTATGAACTTCCAGCATATTATGCTGGAACTCCAACACACGAAAAATTCCAGCATAATATACTGGAGATTCGAGCACTTGTGTATGAACTTCCAGCATATTATACTGGACCGGTAAACTTTACTGGAACTCCAGTATATTATGCTGGAGTTCTAGTGTACTTATGTTGGAACTCCATCATATTATGCTGGAGTTCCAACATACTTATCCTGGAACTCCAGTATAATTATAGTTCCAGGATAAGTATGCTGGAACTCCAGCATAATATACTGGCGTATTTTCTGGGTTTTGAACAATGGTTTTGCTCAGATTTATCTTTACATGCAAAGTGGCTAAATTTCGATTACTTTTGAAACAGGACTATTTTTGAACGACCACTTGCAAATCTTGCTATTTTTGAATTTCTCCCGTTATTTTCACTATCAATTTGGGAGGATCAAGACGAGTTTTTGGAGGATCCGAGCAACACAGCTTCAAATGACCTTATGAAGGAACCCAAATTTGTAACAAATTTCGCCTTTCAGCAGGCTTCCAAGTTAAGAAAAACAACCTTCCCCTTTACAACTCTCAATCCATATCAAATGAACAAATGAACACAAAAAGATAGGAAAGGAGGAGGCCCTTTATCATAGGCCATAGCAACATCTAATAGATGCCATCTACTTTCTACAAAGAGAGACTACATCCAAATGATAAGAAGAATTGGATACTAGCGAAAACCATAAACAAAGTTCATATGAAGGAATCCAATACTCTTGGCAGTGGACTCAAAAATATTGATTCAGTTATAAACGCAAAGCCAAAATTGCCTCTCCTACTGTACAATTTATCCATTTAATTCTTGATATGTGAACAGAACGTCGGTGGCTGCTTGAAGCCAGAAATGTCAAACAACTCCATGAATCTCAGATCTGATACTCTAGCTTTCTCAGCAGCATACCTTTGATACTCATCAAAAATTGAAGTAAGGCACCACTTCTGTAATTTTCTGAGGCACCCCACAAGACAACCAGTTCGGTGCTGGCATAATATACCACACGATGACAGAAATGGAGGTCAGGGGAATGTTGTGTGATTATTTTTTATATATGAAAGCCAGAAATTTTAAATGAAGAGAAATGAAAGAATACCTTTCCTCTTTTGCAGTGAATTAACAGAGGGCGATTCTTTTCATCTATTAAAAAAAACCAAGTAAAATTGTAATACACAAATCATTTAGCAAAAGTAGTGGACAGAAAACTAAAAGAAGAGAGAAAATAAAATCCAACCTTTCAAACTTACCAAGGACAACCCTCAAAGCTTCTCTTATTGTTTCCTCTGGGATGTTGACCAATGGTGGCTCCTGCATGAGAAATAGTCAAGTACTTATCCACATGAAATTTTTTGCTTCGTATCAATAACTACAAAGGAATAACAATAAGAACATTCACATACACGGCTTGCATACCATATGCAAATTCTAAAATGTCTGCAAACAAGACATAGCACAATGTTCATAAATGCTGCTACTAATGTTTTTAGAAAGTGTACCTTCCGGTATAGACAGCAACAATAGCAATCCTTCATCAAAATTTCAAACCATCTCCATAATAAAAATATATCTTTTCACTTAACCAAGAGCTTCAAATATCCAGATACGTTGTGGTAAAGTTGTTACAGGACAAGAATAGACAAGGACGGTTTTTCTTAACTAGTCAAAGCCTCAGTGGAGGAGACAGAGATAGACCAAAAAGTGTAGAGTAGCTTTGTCCAGCATTCAGACAGCAGAGATAACTCATAGCTAGCATATAATAATTAAAAACCAAAAGCATAGAAGAGGGTACGACAAATACGAAAGATTTCAAGTTTGATAGGCAATGATTCGACTTCCTCTAAGCCTGCTTAAGGTCAGAAGGTAATTAAAAAAACAGTCAAAACCTATGGACTTGATTAGGGGATATATATCAAATAACATTATGGATATGACAAACTAACAGCAATAAACTTGAGAAACCTACAGAGTCGTCCTTTTTCTCCTCAGTCAATCATCTAGTTATCTTCCTGTTAGCAATCCAATTAGTTGGCTAAGCAAATTTTGGAGAGTCCTAAAGCTAATATGACATGCTACTGGTGAATTAAAAAAGAATGCAATTACATATTGGCTATTGCTAGTGAATGAATTCTTTTATCTCCTACGCAACAGTTGAAGATTTTCTCCAAGGAAGTGCAAAGCTCCAACAGGATCAACTACTACAATAAACACCTAATCTCACTTAGAATGTGCAAATTGGACAATTTTTCTTGAGACTTTGGGAATCCCCAAGAAACTCCCTACCTCCTCTCTTTGAGTTATGAATTATTTTGGTTGCAGCATTACCTGTATTGTAACACTACTGAAACCAGGGCAATATTTCACAAACTGAAGATCTAAAGCCAATCATAGTATAATTCAATTGACTTTGTAATTCCCTAGATAGAATTATGCATTATGGCTCGGTTCATGCATCAAAAACAGAACAACAACAACAACATACCCAGTAAAATCCCACAAGTGGGGTCTGGGGAGGGTAATGTGTACGCAGACCTTACCCCTACCTTAGGATATAGAGAGGTTGTTTCCGATGGACAGCATCAAGAACAGAGGAAAGCTAAAACTAGTAAAAACAAATAGAAGGAAAACAAAATAAGTGCTAAGAAGGATCAAGTAGCACTAGTTGCAGCCGGCCCTTATGAAGTATGAACTGCGACGAGTAATGTTGTGTGGTGGTTGAGAAGGAAGCGGTAGTAGGAGCTGTAGCTAGACTCGCATTTTGTTTTAAAAGCGGAGTGCAATTTAAGAGGAGAGAGGAATTCTAATTAACTAGATCCTTGAGAGAAACATAGAACAAAAAATACAACATGAAGCTGCAGGTGACAAGCTTCTGTGGTGAAAGACTTTAAACATATTATAGGTCTCGAACTATCTGAAAACAGACACATCACAAACTTTTGTGTTCTTTACTCCTATCCATACAGAACTATCTCAACTCCTATTTGATGAATATAAAACATGAAAAACCTGCAGTTTAAAACAAGAACAGATTTTGGGCCATGCAGCCTCAAGTACAAGTTAAAGACTTTTGCGTGACTTATACTAGTTCTTTAAAGTCTGAGCCACAAAGGCCAAATATCTAGCTCATTTACACGACAACTAAAACAAAAACCAAGGGTCACTTCAGTGACTACTCCAACGGACTGCTAATGACTAATATCCCAGACCACAAAAGTTTATAACCTCATCTCCTACAAACTAATACCACAGAACCTTTTGACTTTGTTCCTTAAAGAAAAATGCATCCTAATGCCAGTTTAGTCAGAAAATAATGATTAAATCAGAATAACTTCAAACATGGAACAATTAAGGATGAGAACAAACAGATTGATTAAGCACCCAATGTCAATAAATAGGCTTCTTCTTGATAACCAGTCAACTAACCCCCACTTCTACATTCTGTTATAGCTCCAAAACAAGTCACTTACCTACTTAGAGAGCAAGACCAATGTGTTTCCACCAACAGCCGACACATAAAGAGAAAGAGTGAATCGATTTTTTTAAGTACAAACTTCAAACAAGTCATGCTTACAACTTGTATAGGTTGGGATAGTTTGGCTGAGGACTGCAGATAAGCTAACTATGCACTATGTATGTATTTTTTTTTAATGGCGGTGGTGTTCAGGCTAGCTTGAACTCACCTTGACTATTCCACCGAGTACCTATTAGCTCCGACCAGCATAGGTACCGGATGTATATTTGACACACCAACTTAGCATGATATTCCAAAATTTATTTGATCTATGCAATAATGAATTACAACAGCTTCATGCATTGATATATCAGATAATGATCACACGGCTTTTAACTTTAACAACTCTCACGATTTCCACAGTACAGAACGTTAAAAATGTCTTCTTTTTTTAAACTTTCAGTTCTTTCCTCTCTTTTTTGGTCAAATCGAGATAGCATGATCGCAACATTCTATATCATACCTTGGATCCTTCAATGGCAAATTGGAAAAGCCGAATTCCATTCGCATTTAAAAACTCTACATTCGCTTCAGGATATGGCTCCGGACACAAATATCTACACACAAAATATTCAAACAAAAAGAAAAATCAACAACACTAACATCGTTAAAATAAATTTAAAAAAAACGAAACTTTAAGTAACAAACACATGAATGAATGAACGAATGAACGAACGAACGAACTAACATGATAGAGCGAAGGCCTAGGGTTTGCAAAAAGGAGAAGTTAGCAATATCAGGGAAACCAGACCGAAAAACACCGTAATCAACCATAGAGAAATTGAGAGGCGGAACGAGTAGTCCTTCACCGGCGTCGATTGCCGGAGAAAAATTCTCCGTCAAACCGTCGGCGCCGCCGTCGGAGTTTTCAATACGGTGACACGTGGATCGATCGTCGCCGTTTTCCAATCGCATTGCTCTGTGGTGGCGCCAAGTTAAAGACAGAGATTACGTATTTGATTAGGAAATTGAAAAAAGTATCAAAGAGAGTTTGAATGTGAATTTTATCGTATTTATAAAGTGAGTGAATTTTAATAGTGTTATTGGATTTGGATTTGGTTTGATTCCTTGGAATCTTAAGGAATATAGATTCTTACATTTTATTTCTTTCAAGAGGCTTATGCAAAATAATAGTATTTTATTTAGCGGAGTCAAGATTTAAAGTTTAAAACTTCGAGATTTTACTCCTTTTTAATTTACTAAATTTTTAAATTAATAATTTAAATATTATTCAACGAATTTCTTTAGACAAACAAGTTTCGGTCGAACTTATAAGCTATATTGTAACTTTGTCCTTGATTCACTTCATCTCAAGTTTAACACCATATATTAATTGTTTGTACTCATTATATTAAACGAAAAAGGGTCATATATGTCCCTCTACTAGCTAAAATAAGTTAGATCTATCATTCGTTATACTATTTGATCAAAATTGTCCCTACCGTTCTAGTCTTTTGTTCAAAATACCCCTCTGCCGTCAAATGCCAATTTTTAAATTATAAAAAGTCACGTGTTAGAGTCCTATTGGCTAAACTAAATCCACTCCTCCTTTTTCTTTGACCCAATCAACCCGCCCAAATAATCCGATCACCCGGAAAAAAATCCTAAAAAAGTGCACTCTCTCCAACCTCACATTTTCCTTCTTTCTCCAGCAACTCATTTCTCCATTTAGCCCCATAGTATTTGGAGGAAGCAGGATTTGTTTTAATGTTGAGATGAAGAAGGATCTCTTTTATTGTTGTTACATTTCAAAGAGAATATTAAGAAGATTTTTCATCAATTCAAACAAATAAAACTTCAGAAGATTTGGTTTAAATGGTGGAAAATGCTGCAGAATATGGAAGTGCTGATAAGAATCGGGAAATTCACTTGTATAACAGAATTAGCTATCCAAGCAGATGCAACCAACTATGTGCCAATTTCAAAGTGCTGATCTGTTTCAACACAATTGATGATTGACACTCCTGGAACTATACAAAGTGGGTCACAACAAGAAAAATGGACATGAGTGCATGAAGATTCTTGTCTTGATGAAGCAGACCACACGTTTGCAGACCACACGTTTGCAGGGATAATTGATTCTCTATCAACCCTTACTATAGTTCCTTTGATTTTTTCAATAGTTATACATGTATTTCTTTTCTTTTTCTTTTCTAAATCAGTTTTCTTTCTGTGTTAGTTGGTGTAAAATTTTTAGATTTAGTGTTTACTTTCATAGTTGAATGGGAGCACTGAGTTTAATGAGCTAATTATCTGAATGTTAAAGTTTCAATCTTCATTTTTTGAGGAATTTGCCCTGTAGTATTTAGAGGAATGAGTTGTTGGAAAGAAGAAAGGGTCAGGTTGGGAAGATGACAGGTGTGAGATTTGGGCGGGTCGACTGGGTCAAAAAAAAAAGGAGGAGTGGGTTTAGTTTAGCCAATAGGACTCTGACACGTGACTTTTTATAATTTAAAACTGGAATTTGACGGTAGAGGGGTATTTTGAACAAGAGACTTGAACGGTAGGGACAATTTTGATCAAATAGTATAATGGAGGACAGATCTAGCTTATTTTAGCTAGTAGAGGGATATATATGACCCTTTTCCATATATTAAATTATTATTTTTAATACAATATTTATTTTGATTAATACTTTATTTTATTATATCATATTATCAAAAGAATTGATGTGTAACAATGAAAAAGTATAACAGTCGTTTGGTGTTTGTTGTTGTTTTCCTTCTCGTAAATAGCCCGATGCACTAAACTCATGTTATGTGTGGGGTCCGAGGAAGGATCAGATTACAAGGGTCTATTGTACACAGTCTTACCCTTCATGTCTGCAAGAGGTTTTCACGGCTCGAACCCGTGACCTCCTGGTCACATGACAGTAATTTTACAAGTTACGCCAAGACCGCATTTCTAAGCATTTCCATTATGAAAATATAAGGCCTTCTCATGTTTTGTTTGAAGCAAACTTATAACTTAAGTAGATGATTATGGAAATAATTTGATTTAGCCTATGACCATAAATCATCAAATAAGGCATCCTCATTAACTTAAGATTTATGGCTTCAAATTCAAATCAACATAATTGCAAGTTAGTCGTTTGATATATAAGGTAATTCCTACCTAACATTCTAGAAGTGACTAATCTTGGACTAATCTGATTAAATTAGTTGTTTAATTGTTTATGGATTAAAATAGAGTAACATTAAATCTAAGTTTCCTTCGTCTTTAACCAGAGGTCTCGGGTTCGAGCCCTGGGTATGGAGTCGCCTGTGTTAAAGAGCACTTTATCCCTCAGTGTGGGACTTCCCGACGTAAATTCAAATTCGGTCGGCCCCTATACGGGTACCGTACATCGGATAGGAAAAAAAAATCTAAGTTGGAAGGTGGTGAGTAAGAGAAGCCAAGTGGGAATTTGGTATGCTGAGATAAGGTGTCCATATTGTAAAGTCCTTTTTGGACGGTTAAAGTTACTGTATTTTTGTGGTTAGAGATAAATGAGAAAAATATTGGGCACTACTACTTTAAGATGGGCAAGGAAACAAAAGCTTCGAAAGGGACTTTATAAGTTAGTACACTCAACCAATTTTATTACACCAACTTGGAAACCATTGGCATTCAGTTATAGGTTTTCTTGAAATCTTTACCATAATATATTGAGTGATAGTTGAGTCATGTATGATTCATTAGCCATGTCGGGTGTTAGGTCAAATTTCAATTCTATACACAAGCTGTCAATCCGTTTGCTCTTGCCATAAACGGAGGCAAGTGCAAAATGAATTGATTTCATGTGTCCAAATTCTTCGGTCAACAAAAATTTCTCTCTCAATTTTTGGCTATGGTTCAAATTAACCTCAGGGTGAAGTTCCATTAATAGTCAAGGGAAGAAAGATACAAGAGAACAAGTTGAAAAAGACCGGCGGTATATGTTATGATGTCACATATCAATTATCAGACGTGAAATTTATCTCCTTATATTGGAAGTTGAGCCATACCCATCTCAATTCTGGAATTACTTCATGTTGAGTACATCTTTGAGCTAACTTTTAGATTTGAGAGTTCGGTTCAAGTCCCATTTCTTGGCATAAAGTTAGGCTCAAGGTCCATTTCTTATTTTCTTATTGGTAGTGTAATAAGATAGGAAGGGACCAAAGGCTCGATGTACTAAATCACTAGATCAGATGGCAAAATAGTTTTTGCACAAACAAGTAGCAATTCAAATTAAGCAAATCTAGTAATCTACCATTGTCAGGTTTTCACTACAATTTTCACTCTGCTGTCTTGATTTCCAGATACTATAAACACAACTCCTGAATCTAGGACATTCTTTTAAACTCGAACCCCGGAAAAGAAGAGATACATATTATCTATAAGAATTATGCGACTACTGTATAATCACCCGTTAAAAGCTAACAGACTTGGCTATAAGGAACCACCAAAATCAAAAACCAAAGTTAGCCTAATGCTCTGGTTAGACTTGGCTATAAGAAACCACCAAAATCAAAAACCAAAGTTAGCCTAATGCTCTGGTTATTCATGTACACCAGAGAATTGCTGTAGAGAACTCGTACCTCCTTTCTTTTTATAGCAAGCCTCTTCATCAGTCAAATGTTAATCGATCATTCAAATGTAATATCAAGCAGCAAGGACAAGTACTTTTATTGTCCCTTGACTGTTTGCCGTTAGAAGTGTTGGGCTGTCACGTTTCCAACAAACAGCACTGATGAAATATGATCCCATGTCCCCATCTGGATCATTATGATCATCAGAACCAAAGTTGTGCCAAGCTGCTGGCTTAGAAATTTCCTGTACATGTATTACAAACTAGATTAAGCACTGGAAAATGATGCTAAATCGCTCATGTATCTGGATAATGAGACTCGTGGTCAAATACTTTCAGAAATATACCTTGTGATATACAAACACTTCATTTGTCTCACTGCCACATGCAAGGTATTCACTGTTTACTGAAAGACCCACAAAGTTCTTCTCATTTGCATGTCCTTTAAAAGTACGCAGCTGCAATTAAAAGTAGAACAAGGAACATGCCCGTCACAAATTTGACAAGTCTATTGAAGAGAACATCAATCCAACTTCATTACGTACATCATAGCAGTGAAAACCAGCAAAAGGACCTTCTTTAAAACAAATCAGAAACTATAACCTACCTCTCCTATCCCTCCCTCACCTTTTCTTTTTTCTATCTTCTTTTAGCATGCTTATGGTCCATATTGAATTGGTTTTACCAGATTAATTAGCTATCAGGAATAAGATAGGCGATATTAATGAGAGCAATACGTGATTAATTTCTCTAAGATTTCAAATCGAGAAATGACCAGAGGATGATTACTTACTGGAACATTCTCCTTGACATCCCACAAACGCAATGTACTATCAGTTGATGCAGAAGCTAGCTCATTGTTGGATAAAAACTTTACATAAGAAACAGCTTTACGGTGCCCACTCAAAATATGCAGTGGCTGGCTAACATTTCTCAAGTCATAATAGTGAATGTGATGATCTGCAGAACCCACCTGCAAGATATTGGATCATGCTTTAGCATAGAATTTATGCAAGGGGAACCCCAAAACCGCTTTTGGGGGACAAGTAAAAAGGAAATGAGAACTTACAGCTACATGAACACTGGATCCAGGATTATACTTCACTGAGCAAATGTTAGCTTTCATGTCAATTGTAAGAACGCTGGCTTCCTGCTTCGTGCACCAAACTTTGACCTGTTGAGAAATAAATTTAAGCTTATTCCAAATCTTTACAAGTATATAACTCGCCAAAACAACTTTTGTTCTTTTGGTTTAGCACACTTTAACTCCATTGTTGGACCACACAAGGCGCAAACCACAGCACCCAACATTGCTCACATTTGAGGATTGTCTCTACTTCAATACAAAACCTAATATATATTCTTTAATACAGGAACACATATACAAGGAAAATAAGCCATAATTGGAAGTAACTATTGTCGACCACTCTGAGGAACTTAAGCTCTCAACTTCATGTCCAGCTTCTGAACCAGACCTTAATCAGAATATGTCACACTGAAAATATGATGAATCATCTGTATCTTATCCCTATACTGCACAAGAGAAATTGAATAAACTAAACTATGACAGTCACTCCTAACATAAATGGACACACTGACTTAAGAGTGGGAAAAGAAATCCAATATATATAAATCCCAATTTCATCTGCGTTGGTCAAAATTGTCAACTTTCAGACACAACATGATTTGTCATCCAAACACCAGATTAGAAACATCTCAATTAGAGAAAAAACTCATAGCTTGAAGTTCTATGTTACCTTGCAATCATCACTACCGGACACAAGCAGAGAAGGTTCAGTATGGCAAAAGTCAACACTCCATGCTCGTTTTTCATGCTCCTCATACTCCATCACACTCTGGAATAGAAAGTGTAATATTATCTCATCAGATATAAGTAGATATCCAGATAAAGGTGCTTTTCAGGACCTAGATATAAGAACAAAATAAACATCTGGAAGATGATACTACCTGACGAGTTGTAACATCCCAAACCGTCACTATGCCCTCATAGTCACTGCTTGCTAACTGGTTTTTAGTGCACTTGTTCCAGCTCAAACAACTTAATTTGGATCGTGTAGACATTTCAACAATAGGACATTGCGCATCTGCTGGTTCGTTCACCACCTGATAAAGAGAACATACAAGAATTACCTTCTATCTTTTCAAGAAAGCAGAACTTATGAAAAACTCAAATCTAGCCAAATTATTGAAATTCTTTTACTAAGAAAAGTGATAATCTCAGTTCAACTAAGCTGAACACTGATTTTCTCCCAAAACATTTCATTACATCAATAGCACATGAAAATCTCAAAATCCTATCTGGAGAAGAAAAAGGGGGATAGAAGTCAAGTCTAATTAATAGACATATCATTAAACTAGTAGCAGAAGCTTTTCTGGTAGGAGGATTTGCAGAATTTTAAGAAGATCTCATGAAGCATGAACTTACCGATGCAAACTCAAAGACCTTAATTCTTCGTGACACCCCAGCAGTAGCAAACAATTCATCATCTCGGTCAAATTCAATACTGTCAAAAGAGGAAATTTTGTGAGGCAAGAGTTCTTGCAAAAGAGAGTTGTACAGGGTTTAGAAGAGCAAATAAAACCTCTTGGCAATCAACGGTTTATACTTAAAGAAGGGGATTGCTATAATGTATCCAGAAAAAAGCAAATCACAGTACCATATTTTCCAATAACCGAATATCCCTAGTTCTAATTTCAAAAAGAAGTTATATAATTGCATTAATCTAAATGCAATGAACTTTGTACCTTGAAACGATATTGGCTGAGTGGAAAAGGTCAGAATGTCTAAGTTCAGCAACAACCCTCAAACGACTACATCAACAAGCACAGTAGAAAAAAAAGCCATAAGCCCAAATATATAGGATAATTTCAAGTCAATAAAAAAATCATTAGATGAAAACTGATGGACCTGTATCGCGTAAAGGTAGACAGAACAGATCGAAAATCTTCAAGTCCCGCAGAATAACCTTCTCTATTCATGACATTTGCTACCCTTTCTTCCTCTTTCTCTGACTGTCTTGCCCAATAGCGCCTCTTTTGCAGGTAACAGGTTTGAAGCTCATTGAACTGCTGATGATTGAACATGTTAAAAGAGAACATATAAACAATGAACAACATCAACAAGCACAATGATAAATTACAGAATTGACCTGTGCGTGAACGCGTTTTTTCCTTGCTATTGCCTGTCCAGGTTGATTAGGATGCTGTGAATCTGATCCACCGTGGTCATCCTTCCATTGAACAAGTTGAGATATTCCAGGAGCTCTTGTATCAGTGTTCCTGGTCTGTGTAGTACCAGCACGAACTTGTTCTTGTGAACCGACAGAACTAGAAACAATTGCACCACCTTCCTTATCTCCCAATGAAGGCCTGACTGTCATTGCCGAAGAATCATCTACTAGCATTCTCATTTTCGCTGAATATCTGCTCCTTGCCCTATATAACTCTATTCTACGCTTCTCCACAGCATTTATGTCTTCTTTAATGTACTTGAGATCATTTTGGATCTAGGAAATGTGCAGGATATGATCAATAATCTGCTTGAGTCTTAATTAATCAGCAGAGAGAGATGAGATTAAGGTTGTCTATTCTATACCACATATATATGGAACTGCCAGTTTGTAAGGACACTACAGTTTTAAGAGAAGAAATTTAACAAAGAAGACCGATTTGTAAGAGCACTCCAAATATAATCCCCTTAAAATGGGTAAGAACGAAAGAAATGCAGACACTATGTACAAAAGGGGAACTCTTAGACATGGCCACATGGGCTTAATCTTTTCAAATCATAACCAATTATGCACCCCTCCTTTGTCAGCAAGTTACAGGAGACAGAGGATAGTTAGAGCTTTTCCTGAAATTTATGACTTATATTGCAAAACTATGTCGCATTAAGCCTGACGGAAAAGGCATGCTCCAGGTATCTACCAACTCGATATGTTGCTTTTCCCCCTATAATATTCAATTAAAATATTCTTTCTTCAGTTAGAATGCAAAGATATTGTACAAGAAAAGCAAATCCCTACCTGCAGGAGGGATGTGAAGTAATAGAATAAAGTACAATAAGTTTTCAAGGTGATAACAGATAAACTCCAACTAAAAGTGAAATGTGCAAGTCAGCAGAAGTTCAAGACAAAACCTCATTAAGCTCTTCAACTTTTTGCTTCCTTAAACACTGGAGAAACTCAAGCAGAATCTGAAGATTTGTTTCAGCTTCTTCTTGTTCCATTTTTCTTTTCTTTTCCATAAGTAGTGATAATAGACTCTCCAGCTCTTTGATGGACACATCGCATCCCTGCCTAAGAATCAGATGAGAATCCTGAACAGATATATGGAAATAATCCCGAAACAGTGGCAGAGAGAGTTAAAAGGTTAAATCATCTGAGGCTAAGATGGCAGTTGCAAGAAGATAATCAAAGAACCTGACAAAAAGAGCAACTGACATACAAAGTCAGGAACGCTCTCCACCAAAACTAAGTTTAATGGACAAAGCTTGTTTAACTTTCCATGCATATCTGACCTGCTGTATTGCTTGGCGAAGTTGTTCCATAGGTGTTGCACTTTTGGCCATTTGGCGAGCAGATCTCTTCATCAATAACTACATAATGGAAAGAACTTCAACACAACTTGGTTTGACTGGTAAATAACCTTCGCAAAATGTTATCAACATCCAATACACTATTAAAAAGGTGAAGTAATGACCATGAAACAAAAGCCGACAAGCAAAGAGAAGAATGCAAACAAACGGAATAAAACTAGAATAAGAGGTTTGTCAATCAAGTTTTCACTCCAAAATTTAGCCCATTGTAGAGTTGTGATAGTCTGACAGAATTTGTAAAAACGTACAACAAAAACTCGAAGGGGAGATACAGATCAAACCAGAGTAACGTCAGGTACATTTATGATTTATATCTACCAATTAATCAAAGTAAAGTTTGATATAATAAACAAATACCATAACATACATTCAACAAGTCCATATAGAGCGTTGTTCATCCTAGTGAAGGGAACTTTCACCCAGCCACAGAAATGCAGTGTATTCCAACCAATATTTGTCATTGAGGAAGCATATAAAATAGCTTTGGTAAATCATTAATACCCGTAATCATCAGCTGACTTGAGAATTTTGAGCAAAATTAAACATCAATACCTTGCCATGACATTCAAAGGCCAGCATGATAATTCATTATGGACCTTTTTTTTAAATTCCTATTGGACTTGCTCACAAAGACCAATTTTTGTTCGGCTTTTCCCAGTTTATACAAAACAGCAGGTGAGCAGGATGAAACCAGATTCCTCTAAGGGTCTTCCGGAAACAACCTCTCTAGTCCTTCGGAGTAGGGGTAAGTTGTGCGTACACTCTACCCTCCCCAGACCCCACTTGTGGCATTTTACTAAGTTGTTGTTGTTTTGTTGTTGTAGTAGTATCAGAACATGATAATTATTCTAAGTACTATTACCCAGTAATGCCTAAAAAGCTACACAACATGCTGATCTTAACAGAAGTAACATACAACACATTTTCTGTCTTCGTTCATTTCTTTTACTCTCTTCGTTCATATACATTTCAAATAAATGTGATTATTACCGGGTGCCGATCCATGGTGTAAGCTATGGGTTCAACAATACCCAATTTCAGCCTAGACCTGCACCGTTGTTTACACCAAACTATACTAATTTATCATGATTAAATTATAAATTAAGGTGAAATTGTATAGTAATTAACTATAGTTTAGTACTAAGAGTGAAGGTGAAGATATGTGGCCAGGTGCGGGTAAGTTTCTATATCCCCATTTATTAGCAGAGGTCATTGTCCTACAATCTGAACCCATAAAATTCAAATCCGGTATACATTACATCATGTATAAGCGAAATTCACATGAAACATCCAAATTTATGGAAGAACCTTGAAAACTTTACCTTATTGAGTAGAAAATTAGGGTAAAGGTGATTAGTAGTCAAGTAATGCGAACAACAAGGACAATCACTTTTATTGTGAAGATGAGTAACAATGCACATGTAACAAAAGCTATGTCCACACGCCGTCAGAAAAGCATCCTTTATAATTTGCATACATATCGGACATAACATATCCTTATCCACTTCGTCTTCCTTCTCCAACGCCGGAATTTGCTCCTGAACCTCCACCGTCACCGCCGCCGGTGCTGAAGTTTCACCGGCATTCTCCGGCTCCGATTTAACCGTCGGAACTAAAGCTCCGATTAAACGCTCTCCTCCTCCTCCCATCACTCTTAAAGCTAAAGTTCGACGCAATTTTGCTAAAAATCTGAATGCATATATGTCTATCTTACGAATGAAGAAACCGGCGAGTGTGAGAGAGAGAGAGATGATTACTGTGTGTGTGTGTGTGTTTATGTTTGGGTTTTTGTGAGGGTGTAAACGGACCACGTTGGCGCGTACCCGCGTATTTTCAAAACTGGAGAGACTTGTTACTGCGACCGCCTCATAAATATCTCTGGCTGCGTTATTTTTTGTAATCAAATTATTTATATAGTTTTCTGTACATACAAGTTGCCGAAAAGTGTTTTTTCGGCTGCTGTCATTATAATATATACTTTTTTTGTCCTAATCTAAGTGACGGTTTAACAACAAATTTTTGCGTCGAGAAAAATAGATAATCAAGACTGGAAAATTAACAAATCTAGTATTTGATTTTAATAAATGAAAGTGTTACAATCTCTATGATATTCCTCTGATTCTTCAAGAATGTAAAGTATCTTAATGAGCTTGACTTTGATTTGATTCAAGGGCTTGTAAAGCTTGATCTTGAATCTCCTTCTTGAACTTGAACTTGGGTTTGATCACGAACAAGTAATTTGATCTTGAACGCCTTGGTATTTGATTTGGCTTCGTTCTTGATCTTGAACTTGTAGCTTGAGTGCTTGAGTGCTTGAACTTGTAGCTTGTAGAGAAATCTGCGGTGTTTGATCCACGAGCTCTCTGCTTGCTTCTTGTTATCACTTCTGGTGTCTTCTGGCTTTACGAAGACCTCTATTTATAGTTGTAGGGAGTGATATGGCTCAGCGATTTGATTGGTCCGTTTGAACCGACCAATACCATCCAGACACTTGGCATGATTTAATTGGCTCATTTATTTGGCTTGGATTGCCACATCACTTGACACATGGCACGATTTCATTGGCTCATTTATTTGTCTTGGATTACCACGTCACTTGACATGTGGCATGATTTTGTTGTCTCGTTCTTTTGACTTGGATTGCCACATCACTTGACACGTGGCATGAGTCTGGGCTTTAAGATGGACTAATAGCCATTTGGACCTTGGGCTAATGAAGTGAGCTTATCATTTAATTTATAGTCCAATTAAATGTACTAGCCCAACACTTATATTTTGGATTTAAATAATTAACCCAATTTACTGACCACAATATTTGTTTGGACTAGTATCTTGAATTTAATATGGTTCGAATAATTTGTAATTTAAAATCCAACCAAATTTATATGCTTACAGACGGTATTTGACTCGATATAAATTTAAATTTTTAAAAAAAAAGTTATGCTCTAAATCAAACTATAAATATTTATTTCCGTATCCATTAAGGATAAAATAAATATTTTAAAATTAATCTATTTTTAAATAAAAACATGATATTCTTTTTGTGACGGTCTTAAAAAAAGTTAAAAGCGTAAAAAGGGACAAAGTATTTCTTAAGTTTCGTACTTATCCTTTTCAACAAAAAGATATATATATATATATATATATATATATATATAACTTATAGGTCAAAAGTATTCATTAAACTTAAGATTTTATGTCCGATTAATCCACCTTCACATAAAATGATACGGAGAAATTAATAAATGAAATGATCAGTGACATGTTGTTATTGTATCATGTATGTTACCAGTAGTATTATTTGCATCGTTAGTTTATAATGAGTTACTTTAGTTGTTTTTTAAAAATCTTTTAGTCAAATGTTGTTAGAAATGAAATAATCTATATTATTATAAAAGCATGAATATAAAGTCGGTTTACAAAAATAACCTTATAATATTAAGCATAATAACTCATAATAAAAGGCTATAACCGGAATTCTAGATATTAACATTATAATCCTATTAGTTTTATGACATAATACTACACGTTAGAATCCTACACGATACCAAGACAACTTATAAAAGGAATTATAGCAACTAAGCGGCAGAATCACTTATATGGACGTTCTACCTTTTGTTTAATCTCTATGCAAATGTAAATATTTCGCACATAAAGTAAAATCATAGAAGAGAAACTAATTGGAATTTGAAGATCACTATTCAATAATCGGATCTTGTGATAGAATGATAAACGAGAAGTCGAGAACCTAATTTTATCCAAATTTTAAGGTTATTAAATACAAATGGAGGACAAGTTATTCACCCAAATCACTTTTACTCTTATCTATATCTACATATGTCTATGTCTATCTATATCAATATTATTATAAGAGCATGAATGAAATGTTGGAGTACAAAAATAACATTTTAATATTAACCATAATAACTCACAATAAAAGGACATAATCAGAATTCTAGACATTAGCCTTGTAATCCTATTAGTTTTAGCCTTTTAGGACATAATACTACACGTTAAAAATCCTACATGATAACCTTTAAGAAACCTATTAGTATAATTTTTTGGCATAAATATATAATACTACATGTTAGAATATACACCTAATACGTTTAGGAACATGTTAAATTTTCTATTAGTATAATTACTTTGGGGATATGGACATATTTTTAGCCATGTAATCCTATTACTTTTAGGATATACTTCTTAAAAAATTTCTATTAGTAATTTAACTTAAAAACGTATTATATTGTCCAAATCCATTTAGAAACATGGGAGTCTATATCTATCTATCTATATTATTATAAAAGCACGAATGTTCTATGCTAAATGTCGAACAACAAAAATATCCCTAAAATATTGATTGACATTTATACCCTTAATTATTTACATTAGTGTTTATAGAAAATCGTATGAAAAGGACAAAACTAGAAATACTACACACTAGGATAGGTACTTGTAATAGAATCCATCGCAAATCAGGATCTCTTCAGCGGCGATGATTTATTACAACACTAAGTGCACAAATATTGGTGGATTTGAATGTTCTATTATATGCAAAATATTAATTAATATTTGAAGAGATTTAACTTCCATTTTTTATTCATGGTATCTTTATTTTCCATGCAGAATCCCAAATTAATATATATTTATATTATAAATTTTCTACCTAATTCAATAAGAAAAGATTAGTAATCAAAATTTTAGTTGATTATAAAATTATAAATATTAAAAAATAACTTAAATGGCTAATTTATTCTATTATATGCAAAATATTAATTGATTTTTGAAGAGATTTGACTTCCGTTTTCTATACATGATATTTTTATTTTCCATACATAATCCCAAACTAATATATATTTATATTATATACTTCCTACCTAATTCAATAAGAAAACTAGAAAAGATTAGTAATCAAAATTTTAGTTGATTATAAAACTTTAAATATTAAAAGAATAAATTAAATGATAATTTTATTCGATGCATATTTTTAAAAAAGATAAACGATATTATATTTCATTAAAGGCCTTCGTGCTTTTAATATAGTCTGTATCTATCTATATTAATCTATATATCTATCTATCTATATTATTATAAAAGCACAAATGTTTCATGCTAAATGTTGAACGACAAAAATATTCTTAAAATATTAATCAACTTTTATACTCTTATATTTTGTTAAAAAGATAGTTCCATATTGAATAAAATAATAATATCTAATTAATTTGCCTAATATTTAGGAATCTAATACCAATTAATGATAGAATTTCTCAATGTACGTTACCTCCTGCCATCATCCACATTAGAGGCGCATCCGGGATTTAAATCTTATGGGTTCAACTTTTAAGGTTTTTAGCATTGAACCCATTATATTTTTTAAGTTATGGGTTCATATCCGCTACTTTTGCAATTTTAATAAATTTTTACATATAAATTGTTACTCCGCATCGAAAGTTATGGGTTCAGTTGAACCCGTTAGTTGTTCACTACATCCGCCTCTGATCCACATCTCCTACACAGTTATACCAACAATCTCCTATATTATTCTTTTATTAAATGACCAAATATTAAAACTTTGAGTTGGACAATATCAATCAAACCATTCTCCTTATGATTATTTTTTAAAATTTAATTTGAAACTCTTTCATAAATAATTGACTTAAAAATCTCGTGCAACGCACGAACGTAGAAACTAGTAAAATATACAAGTTAACATTTTTGAAAGTTTGTACATAATAATAACTTATTATAAATCGCGTTAGACCAAGGAAACGATTTAGCTATTAAATGCATGGTGATGGGGATGATCATGCTAAAAATATTGGCCACTAGTTGATTTTGAATTGGACATTTACAATTTAATGCATCTCTAGCCAAACCTCTCTCACATCAATTATCAAAACCAAATATGGGACTATACGTAAGTGCAATAAAGGATAGTCCTTAAAACTTGAGCCTGAAAAAAGAGGAAAAATAATTAAAGTCCTATGTGAAAAAAGCAATCTGATGCACAAGGTATTTCGTATTCACACAAGATTCGGACAAGGGCTGCATTCTGAGGAGTCTGATATAGACAGTCCAACACATTAATGGCTGCTTCCTGACGAGGCCAATGTGTATAGGATTTTCCTGCTCGTGCTTTGTCAAATTCTAGTATAGTTTATGATATCGTCCCACAGAGAGGAACATCTATGCTACAGACTTTTAATATTTCAACTACTATTTGAGAGAATCAATTTGAAGAAAAGTGAGTGAGGTTTAAAGCTTGTTAATTACTTAAACAAAAACCAAGAACTTTCGGAAGATTTATAATTTAAAAGAGTTGGGAATCATTGAATTCACTCGATAATATATTACAATAAAATCTCAATTTTTACATGTATTTCTCTGAGGAATAATTGCTTATTGCTAATACAATTATGTTTACCTCACTAAGAAGTAGTCAATTAATAGCACTCCGTGAGGTTATGTGATTGATTGAGTTAAAGCTAGTGACGATTAGACTGAAATATTTTTCTTGCTTGAATTGTGCTAAGAGGTTGTAAAAACTTCGTGAGAATATTTTTACTAAAAAAATCAATAATCTTACCTACGACAATTCCTCCGTGAGAATTAAAACTGAGACAAGCAAGATTACGAACTTGGAATAATAGTTTACTAAATATTACTCTGACTTTACTATTTTATTCATTGGTTATTATATATCAATTTTGCTTCGTGAGAATTACAAAATCAATATAAGAATAGCTTAGAGATAAAATAGAAGTGATAATAATAATTAATTAAAAACTATTATTACAACATGGTACAAAGTATAAAAAGAAAGTTTCAAGCCAATGATGTATTAAACTGAGATAGTATTATAAATATATATATCAAGCTTCATCAACTATTCCAACAAAAGAAGTTACTACATTACGAAGTAAGAAAAACTAATTTAGGAACAAAGAACTTATGAAGAAATATTATTCCTCTAAAAGAAAGACAACTAGTAGAAAATCTATCTATACTATATTAAAAGCACGAAGGCCCTTAGCGAAATGCCGTTCGCCTTTTTTACCCTCTAAAAATAAATTTCACATTGGACATAATTGTAATTTAAGTTATTTTCCTAATATTTAGGGTATTTAAATCACCTAATATTTTGGTTATTAAATTAGTTACTTATTAAACTAAGTAAGAGTCCTAATTTTTATCCTTTGGCCATCATAACATATTAATTAACAAGAAAACGTGAGTTTCTTAGACCCAACAGAATACTATTTAGGAAATAATATTTACCTACAATGAACTAAAATTTAAAACTAATGCTTTTTCCTTTCATTTCAGACTTGATCTTAATCACACAAATATATATACTCTGAAGTCCCTCAATTTATGTTAAATATTATAAGAAACACTTCATTTAATAGTTATTTAAGAATTACTTTTAAAATTTTAGAGCTTAAAATTAATTAAAATTTACTAATTAATTTGTTTTTTATTTGAACCATGAAGAAAGTTAAAATTTATTTTTTTTCTTTTCATTTCGAACTTTGTATAAGTCTTATACGTAAACTATATATAAATGATAAAAAAATAAAAGAAAAGAAAAATAAAAATATTTAAGAAAGAAGAGGTACGAGTTCTTAGACAATAGCGTAGATAATTCACTTTTTTAAAAATATATAAGGCTATTGTACTAATAATATTATTCAATATTATACTTTTAATTTTTAAAAGTTTTAAATGCACTTTATAATTATGAGAAATGTTGAGCAGAAATCAATTAAGGGCACAAAATGAACAAGATAATTTATGAGATTCTTTGATTTTTAATCCATGATACATTTAGTTAAATATGAGTGGGTTTATTAGCTAGCTTTTAATTGTAGAATATCTTACTAGCTTACTTTATTTATTTATTTTTTTAATATCTTTTTTTTGTTTATTATTGCACTTTGATTTTGTGTTTATTTAAAGTTCGTAGATTATTAGTTACCTGCTTATATGTTGTAAGTTGTATACTCAAGATTATTTAGATTTTCAAAGGTTCTTACCCGCGAAACTGAAATTCTGAAATTATAAACTTGGAACAAATTTAAAGTTGAATTATTGGTGTTGAGGACTTTTAGGATAGTTTATTTAATTATTGAGTTAGTTATACACATCGATATTCATGATCATCTTTAGGAACTTACACTTTTATTTTATAATTTGATATTATTTTTAAGAAAAATTGTACTCATTGAAACAGGATTCACGCGCATCGCGCGTACCCTAAAGCTAGTGCTAAAGAAAAGAGAGAGACCAAAGAGTAGTGTCACGACCCGGATTTCCCACCATCGGGATCGTGATGGCGCCTACTCGTGGTAGCTAGGCAAGCCAACTTATTTACCTTTCATTAATAAATAAATCTGTTAACAATCTTTAGCATCTAAAAGAAATGTGGAATTTAATAATAACAATAGCGGAAGTCTAATTTATAAGTCTGAATCAAAACGCGGAATAGTCAACAATAGTCTCTACCCAAGATTTAGTGTCACATTACTCACGAACCACTAAGAATAAACTAAATACAAAGGTCTGAAAGAAATATAATAGATGTCTGTCTCGAAAACAATGAGGAAACAGTCAAAAGGAAAACATAAAGAAGAGACGCCGGGCCTGCGGACGCCTGCAAGGCTACCTCAGTCTCGTGATATGAAAGCCTGCTCCCGTACTACTGTTGCTGCTGCTCCTCAAAACCTGGACCTGTGCAAAAATGCACAGAAGTGTAGCATCAGCACAACCGACCCCATGTGCTGGTAAGTGTCTAGCCTAACCCCGGCGAAGTAGTGACGAGGCTAGACTGGACACCACATAAACCTGTGCAGTTATAGATATACAGCGGAAATCGAATACAAAGCAATTACCAACATGGGAGGGGAAACATGCTATGGGGAGTTACAATAATAACAATAATCCAGAGTAACCACTAAAGCAACTTAGGTTCACACTGCACAAAGAATCAATACTCAAATGTAACCACATAGCCTCAATAATTGTTGCGGCGTGCAACCCGCTCCATAATTACCATTGTTGCGGCGTGCAACCCGACCCATATCACTTATCATATATCATTGTTGCGGCGCGCAACCCGATCCTCATATATTATTGTTGCGGCGCGCAACCCGATCCTCAACATCATTGTTGCGGCGCGCAACCCGATCCTCAATATATTTAACGGTCTGACTTCCCAAACAACAGTGACAATTAAGGGGCATAAAATAAGAAAATATTTGACAACCATCCCGGCAAGGGAAAGAATCCAACAAGTTCAACCAAACGTCCCGACAAGGGAATAATCAACAACGCTTTCTCTTTCTTACTTTCCTTATCTTATAATTCACTTTACTATTTTGAGCCAACGCTCCAAAGAATCAAGTCATTTCGTATACTTTCAATATTCGTATCACAATTCGAGCCAATGCTCCAGGAATCAAACGATCCTATTACCGTTCACATGTTATTCACAACATATAGAAATCCTCCAATAAACACGGAGTTCACAACCAAATCATGATAATCACATTATAAGGACTCACGGTCATGCTAGACACCAACGTATAGATACTCGTCACCATGCCTATACATCGTACTCGATCACATAGCAATTAGCAACAAGACTCAACTCCTATTCCCTCAAGCTAGGGTTAAACCAAACACTTACCTCAAAGCCTTGAAATCCACTTAATCCTCAACTATCGCTTTACCTCGTGATTCCACCTTCAATACAGTGATATCTAGGCATAATTAATTCAACAATATCAATAAGGACTCAATGGCAACTTCTCATAGCCTAGATATGAATTTTCTAGCATTATTCCAAAAATACCAAAATTAGACACCGGGCNGAAAATAAACCTCGCAAATTATAAAGCCAAAATTACACACATGTGTAAAGCATCAAAAGGGGAAAGAAGGCGCAAATACATAAAACAATCAGTTGGGTCGTTACAAATGATGACTACCTATACAACCTTACAATTTTGTGGCAAACTAAAACCTTAGAAATTTTTATTCTTTTTTGATAGATTTTTTTGTTAGCCTTTTTTTCCCCTGGGATGGATGATAAAGACATGAAAGGAAAGGTGGATAGATCATACATCTACTTAGAAAATATATGGATATTGGCAACGTCAAAAAGAGAAGAAAGAGAGAGGAAAAAAGGATAGGGGATGAAAGAAAAAGGGAGGAGAAAAGTTAGCTGCAGAAAAAACAAAAATAGGAAGATAGATGGTCGGGTTATTATTTTTAATTGCATAGGTATGTACTGTAATTATTTCTAGAATAGATAAAACCGGGTAATATTTTTGGATAGAATAGGTATATAACATAAATTGCTCTTAAAAATATTAGATTAGATTTAATTTTTAATTTAAACAAGGCTAGAAAAGAGAGCACTTTCTAAAACCAGTGGCTAGTGACTAATCCACGACATCAGATGTGGGATTGGCTGCTTGATTTTCTGTTCACTTTTCAGAAAACTACTTACATTATTCGAGTTTTATGTGTGAAAAAAGTTCTGATAAATAACATTTTGTTATAAATAGAATTATATTTATGATGAATGTCTATATTTAGGGGAAATCTACTCTAAATGCCTTCTCAGGCAATTTTAATTACCCGTTACTACCCATTCTAATTTCTCTTACAATGTGTACCTATGCAATCTAAAGTATTTACCCAACTACTTATTTTTAAAAATCCTTTCCTTTCTAATCCCGGATCACGTGAAATCCCATTAATTGCCCCAACCTATTTTCTCTTTTATTGTCTTCTCAAATAGTTAGTACAATATTTTGAATTTTTCTAATTTTAATTTATGCATATGTATTATGTAGTCATTTTGATTTTTTCTTTATGCATTTGTTTTATATAATAGTATTATAGTACAATATCTTGAAATATATTAATATTAATATATGGTACGCTATTTTTTTATTTTTCTCTTTATGCATGTGTATTATGTAATAGTANGATCGCGTAGAAGAACTACTGGGGGTCCAAGGACTTGGCTTACGCGATCGCGTGGTTCAAGACGCGATCGCGAAGGAAGACGACTCAGTGCTATGCGATCGCATGGGGAAGAGCGCGATCGCGAAGAAGGAAATCCATGTGTAAAAATTGCAAAAAATCTGATATCATCCTAAGTCCAAAACCACCCCGAACACCTCCGAAAACACTCCCGTGCCCTCGGGGCTCCTAACCAATCACACACCCTAACTCAATAACATCTTACGAACTTACTCGAGCGATCAAATCGCCAAAATAACCTCAAAATCATTGGATCAAGCCTCAAAATCATCATTTTCCTTTCAAACTTCATAAACTTCAAACTTTAGATATTTAGGTCCGAAACACGTCAAACGACGTCCGATTTCGACCAAACTTTACAGAAAGCGCTTAACACATATTTAAGACTTGTACCGGGCGTCGGAACCAAAATACGAGCCCGATACCACAGTCTTTTAATCAATTTTCATTTCCATTTTCCTTAATAATTTCAGAAAAATAATTTCATAGAAAAATTCATTTCTCGGGCTCTAGACCTCGGAATTCGACTCCGGGCACATGCCCGAGTCCCATATTTTTCTACGGACCTTCCGGGATAATCCAATCTCGAGTCCGGGTCCGTTTACCAAAAATGTTGACCGAAGTCAACCTTAAACATATTAATATCAAAATTCTTCAAATTTTTCACAGAATTCACATATTTCAACATAAAAGCTTTCCGGCTACGCGCCCGGACTGCGCACGTAAATCGAGGCAAGTAAAAATGAGGTTTTCAAGGCCTCGGAAGCACAGAATGAATGAGGAAACAGGTGATGACCCTTTGGGTCGTCACAAGTAGTTTCTCCCAGGAAGACTCAATGTCTTCTATCCAAAAATCACACTCTATTTATAGAGTTTTTTGTTTTGCCTAAGGTTCTCCGTGTTGCAACTATGGAAATAGTAGGTGCAACTTTGATTTTGCCAATTGAGTTGAAAGACTATAGTTTCAACTATAGTTCTCTAGTTGCAACTATGTATTTGTTTCATGATTCCCATTTGCCATCATCGCGACTATGGTGATATATTTGTTTCTTCATTCCCAGCTGGCTACTCAATTTCCACTTTTTTGCTTCTTTTCTTCAATTTTCATATGCTCTTTCTCCTGCGAAGTATGTTAGAAAATATGGGAGAACATGATGTATTTATTCACGTTTTATTTAAAATCTTTAATATTTAACATATAAAAATATATGAATAAATTATACCCATCACTTCCACAGTTTGAGCTCGTGACTTATAGGTCACGGGGAGACAACTTTACCGTTGCTCCAAGGCTCCGAAGACAGTAATTTTGTTAAGGGTATTCAAGATGTAATATACATATATAGAAAGTAATTTTAATATATATATATATATATATATATATATATATATATAATAATTTTTCATATATAGTAGTATAATTTTTCGATGCAGGGAGTTTAATTGACTACCGTCGCTATATATAGCTACGCCTCTGCCTCTAAGAATACGCCAGTTATATATGAACGCGTGTATGAAAGAAAATATCTTGTATTTATTGAACTTATATAAATATGGAGTGTGAATAAGCTTTTACCGTGAGTTCATAGGCAGGGGCAGATTTAGGAGGGCGGAAGGGAGTTCACCCAAACCTCCTTCACCGAACAATTACGCCGTGTATATAAGGTAAAATTTATTTTTTACCTCTATATATTATGTTTTGAATCCCCTTGACACAACCCAAAAGCATAGCTCAGTGGCCAAAGGGATTCAAAATCTATACGAGGTCAATAATTCAGTTCCCACTGACCACAAATCTCTTCTAACTTTTTAACTTTTTTTTTTTTGAACTTCCTTAGCGGAAATCCTCCATCCGACATTGTTCATAGGTTGACAACATGTTGGGGACAAACCCACATTTTTAATTCGATACAGTTAAAAAGGTTTTGTTAAATTTTTGATGTTCAACCTTGTTACATTGTCATAAAAAAAAGGTAGTGATAGTGGTGTACTTCCATTGACTTAAAAGTCCTAATCCTACTTTAAAAATAGGGGTTTTGACACAGTTACCCACAAAAACAAAACTATTTACCCTTGTCTATCCATTTGTTTTTCTACCCATAAACTAATTACATTTCCTACCCATAGTAGTTTTTGTGGGAAAATTTTTTTCTTTATTCCCATTCTTTTTATATGCCTTCTTCTCTTTTTCTTTTTTTTCTTTCTCCTTTTCTTTTTTCTCGTTTTCTTCTTATTTCTTTCTTTTTCCTTTTCCTAATTTCATTAATTTCTTTTTTTTAATTTCTTTTTCTTCATAATCTAATTTCATTTTACTGTTTTCACTATTTTTATTATTTCTTATTTTTAATACAATAATTAACTGATATAGAAAATATTTATTAACCTTTTTTTTAATATAACTAGTATAATATACCTTTTGTCTTTTTTTTTATTTTCTTAGTTCAATTATTAAACTGAAATAATATGAGTTGTCACTTCATCTAATTCACTGAATATCACACTGATTGCTACTAAGCACCAAAAATTACATAATCAGATTTTAAGAATCAACACGTGATTGCCATGCAAACCTTGATCTTCTTCCCTACAAATATCACTACACACTCTACCATTAGCAGTAACACAACTAGTTATGGAGCAAGAAAGCATAATCTACGACCACCAAATCTCTATATATACTAGTTAGAATATAAATGATAATAAAATATTAAAAAATACAATAAAAGTATAAGTAGCAAAAAAGACTTGTAGTACCATATGATACTAATATGGTATACATGTATACCAACAGAGTATATGATTGCTCTAGAATATTGCAACAATTATCTGAGACTATACTATTGTACCAAAACATTAAAACATGCAATATAAGTATGAGAAAATTACATGCTCGCATTGCTAGCTAAATATTCGCAAAGCAACTTGCTCATTCTGTATACTAACAGGTATATAGTTGTATGGGGTCATTCCAACAATTTTCTATAACTATAAAAACTATTACATAATACACATAATCTATGTCTATCGGCATAAAATAATTCCAGTACTGCAAATCATGTTCATATAAATAATTTTAGAATAGAATTCACTTAAGAATGCAGCTAAAACAACCAAAAAAAATGTTCAAACTACCATGTGATACCAATATGGTATATAACTATACCAACCTGGTATACAATTTTACTTGTTAATT
>NW_017673424.1:112920-122352 GCF_001879085.1 Nicotiana attenuata
ATGACACAAACAACAGTTCATGTGGTTGGCTCTACAAAGTAATAGAGGCGGCGTTTGAAGAAATATGTTTGGAATATGGCATTATTCACCAAACAATTGCCCCTTACTTTGCGCAATCTAATAGAATTGTGGAAAGAAAGAATAGAACATCAAAGGAGTCGATAAACGCCTAGTTGATAAGTTCTGGTTTACCCAAAACTTGTGGGGGGGGGGCTATGCTTACAGCTTACCGNGGGGGGGGGGGGGGAGGAGGGGGAAGCTATGCTTACAGTTTACCCAATACTCATTCACGTTCCCCATAGCAAGACACATTCCATTCCACATATAAAAAAAAATGGAAAAGAAGAAAACCCAACTTGAAATATTTCCAAGTGTGGGGGGGTATTTGGGGAAAGTGCAAGTTCTTAAACCCAAAAAGATAAAAATTGGATCGANTGCCATATTGGTATCATATGGTCAGTTTTAACATTTTTTTTGGTGTTTTAGCTGTATTTTTAAGTGAATTCTGTTCTGGAGTTATTTATATGAACATGATTTGCAGTGTTAGAATTTTTTTGTACAGATGGATATAGATTATGTGTATTATGTAATAATTTTTATAGTTACAGGCAATTGTTGGAGCGACCCGATACAACTACATACCCTGTTAATATAGAGTAAGTTGCTTTGTGAATTTTAGCTTGCAATGCGAGCATGTAATTTTCTCATACTTTTATTGCATCCTTTAATGTTTTGGTACATTGATATAGTCGCAGATTGTTGTAACAATATTCTAGAGCAATCATATACTCTGTTGGTATACATGTATACCATATTGGTATCATATGGTACTAGAAGTCTTTTTTGTTACTACTTATACTTTAATTGCATTTTTTAGTATTTTATTATCATTTCTATTCTAACTAGTATATATGGAGATTTGGTGGTTGTAGATTGTGTTTTCTTGTTCCATAACTAGTTGTATTACTGCTAATGGTAGAGTGTGTACTCATATTTTTTGGGAAGGAGATCAAGGTTTGCATGGCAATCACATATTGATTCTTAGAAGCTGATTATGTAATTTATGGTGCTTAGCAGTAGTCAGCGTGATATTCAGTGAATTAGATCAAGTGACAACTGATATTATTTCAGTTTAATAATTGAATTAAAAAATGAGAAAAAAGACAAAAGGTATATTATACTAGTTATATTTAAAAAAGGTGAACAAATATTTACTATATCAGTTATTTTTCTTATTGTATAAAAAAAAGAATAATAAAAAATAGTGAAACAGAAAATAAAATTAGATTATGAAGAGAAAAAAAATAATATTAAAAAAATACGTTAAATGAAATTAGAAAAGAAACAAGAAATAAAGAAAATAAAAGAAAAAAGGAGTTAAATAGAATTAGAAAAGGAACAAAAAATAAAGAAAATAAAAAATAAAGGAGTCAAAATTGAGTGTGAAATAAGTTATGGTAAAAATAACAATAATACGATTTGGGCAAAAATAAATGAATAGGAAAAGAGAAAAAACGAAAAAAAGAAGAAGAAAACGAGAAAAAAAAAAGGAGAAAAAAAGGGGAAAAAAAGAAGCATAGAAATAAAAAAGAATTTGAGAAAAAAGAGAAAACTCCCCATAAAAACTACTATGGGTAGGAAATGTAATTAGTTTGATGGGTAGAAAAATAAATGGGTAGGTAAGGGTAAATAGTTTTATTTTTGTAGGTAACTGTGTCATTCACCCTATATTTAGAGAGTATCTAGGGTTTATTACTTGGTGGCTAAGTCACCCTCTCCCTATAAATAGGGGGTTCTATTAAATTGGAATTCACCCCAAATCAATAAGAATCCTCTCTCTCTTTTTCTCTGCAATATTGTTCTTGTTCTTTTATTGTTTTATAACACGTTATCAACACGAGACTCTAACCAATTGAGTAGAAGCTTTGGGATTGAGCATAATAATTGTCAATTATTCCATGAACTTCATTCATGATTAAATTCTGGATTTAAGGTAAAACATTTACCGTATTTTTCTCTTTTATTCTATACTTTGATTTTAAATACAAGCAAAGACAACAAAGTTTGATTATAACTCTAATGGAGTTTGTAACAAATTATAACCACCTGAAGTGGTAAAATTTATATGCCTCGCCATGATCAAATTCATGTGTGATTATGGGCAAAGAATTGAAAACTCGTCCCATTGAATTTGCTCCATTCTCATTCCCTTAAGAGAATGTGATAGCAGTATGTGATAAGTCTGAAAGAAGACAAAATTATTACCGTGAAGGTATCAATGGATGTGGACGTGATAATAGACGAAATTATAATCGTCATCATTGTGGTAATGAGAACAATAAGGATTCTCAAAATAACCATTCACTCTGTGGAAAATATGTTGCGTTTTTATTAAGGGGTGTGAATGGGAAATGGAAGAGGCACCTTTTAGATTGCACCTCTCCATATCACCCTTCCTTTGTCTATAAATTTAGAGGCTTGGCCTCATTTTTCAGACATGAAATCATACATGTAAAATCTGAAATCTTCTCCCCTCTTTTCTACATTGTTGCATTATTTTCTAAATAAAATTAAGTGTCAAGTGTGATTTGCTCTGTTTGTTGAGATCGCTGAAGTTTTGTGATTTGAAGTGCCGCTATCACAGAATATTTATTCCGTTCTATCCTGGGAGGAATTAATCCGTATACCTTGGGCAACAGTGAGTGGATTAAATTCCTTAAGGATACACTGTGCATTCAGTGGGCTCGGAATTATTTTACGTTTTGTTTATTGAACTAACGTTTGTTTACTTTTCTAATTTTGAACACAGTAATACCAACAATCTTAAGGAATTTAGTACTTTTTTGTGTTCATCATTTAATAGAAGTGAGTCGATTTCAAATTGACATCTCTTTTCTTTTTTCCTAGACGATGCGTATGTTGGCTCAGTGTCACTATTGCGAAAGGTAATTAATTTCGTTTGAAGGTAGACGGTGAGACAACTGTTGCTTCACTTTGATGAAAACAAAACTGCCTTGTTACTACATATTGCATTTTTGACACTTTCAAGGGACAATGTGATACTTTTAAGTTTTAAGAAAGACTTGGTTCCTCTGCTGAATGCAATTAGAGGACTTCTTTAGCATACGGTTGGAAAGATATTATCATCGAGCACTCATGTCAATTTGGAGTGTTCAACCGTGGTGAAATTAAAAGTAGACAAGATCTCAAAGCTATTGGAATATTTCTGAAGCGCATCTGGGTGGTAGAAAGTAAAGTGGAGGAATTCCTGATTGCAGACCACGATTAATTTATAAATTGATAAAAATCGGGTTATACTTTCTTATTCTATTCTTTTTCAATTAATCTTCTATCCTATGTGATTTATGAAATTTAATTTTGTAAATGTTAGGGAAGATGTTTATTATGTGATGATCTCAAAATATCTTATTTGCGTGTTGGGATTACGAATAACATATTGTTGAAGGAAAATTGTTATTCTGTTTACCAAATAAAATTGATTTGTTGGTTAGTATGCATGAAATTATATTCAAGGTTGTAAGACATGAATTAGGCTTACAATAATACTTGAAGTATCTTGAGATCATGAATATAAAATATGTAAAGATGAACATATATGTGTTTGATTAAAGAAAGAGATCAAACTGTTTAATGTGTTATAACGGTTTAGTTGGAAAACCATTTGGAAAGGGAATTAAAATTCTCATAAAGTGTTATATGGAGACTGAAATCTTCGCGATTTTTTTACTCCTGCTTCGAGATCAAAATCCGCGTGATTTTTTACTCGATTGTTGAGATTAAAGTCTTTGTGACTTTCTATTCATTTGTCGGAAATTAAAGTCTAAGTGACTTTATACTCGTTTTGGAGATTAAATCTTAGTGATTTTCTACTCTAATTTATTATTCGGTTTGAAGATTAAAAACTTCATCGTTTATTAAATTTGATTGTGTCACATATTACTCGGTTTGAAGATTAAAAACTTCACCGTTTATTAGATCCGGTATCAGGTATTACTCGGTTAGAAGATTAAAAACTTCACCGTTTATTAATTCTGATTCTGTCAGATTGGTTTGAAGATTAAAAACTTCACCATTTATTTTGACTCTATTATGACACAAACAACAGTTCATGTGGTTGGCTCTACAAAGTAATAGAGGCGGTGTTTGAAGAAATATGTTTGGAATATGGCATTATTCACCAAACAATTGCCCCTTACTTTGCGCAATCTAATAGAATTGTGGAAAGAAAGAATAGAACGTCAAAGGAGACGATAAATGCCTAGTTGATAAGTTCTGGTTTACCCAAAACTTGTGGGGTGGAAGCTATGCTTACAGCTTACCGAATACTCATTCACGTTCCCCATAGCAAGACACATTCCATTCCATATAAAAAAAAACTGGAAAAGAAGAAAATCCAACTTGAAATATTTCCAAGTGTGGGGGGGTATTTGGGTAAAGTGCAAGTTCTTAAACCCAAAAAGATAAAAATTGGATCGAAAACTGTTGATTCCGTTTTTATAATATATGCAAGAAATAGTAAGGCATATTGTTTTCCGATTCATAAATCGTAAAATCCCGACATTCATATTAATACGGTAATCGGATCAGATAATGCTGAATACTTTGAGAATATTTATCCGTATAAAAAGAAATGTGAGTCGTCTAGTGAAAATCTAAGCGAACTCGGGAAGAAGCAAAGGAAAGTACACCTAATGAGGTGAATCCAAGACGTCAAATGACAACTGCTTCCATTGGATAATATTTTCTGACATTCTTGTTAGAAAATGAGCTTCAAACTTTAGAAGAAGTTATGTCTTCCTCTGTGACGACCCAAAGGGTCATCACCGTATTTCTCCCTTTCTCCGGGCTTCCGAGGCCTTGGAAACCTCACTTTTGGTTGCCTCGATTTGCGTGCGCAGTCCGGACGCGAAGCCGGAAAATTTATATGTTAAAATATATGAGTTCTGTGAAAAATTTGAAGAATTATGATATTAATATTGATATAGTTGACTTTGGTCAACATTTTTGGTAAACGGACCCGGAGCGGTGATGTGACGGTCCCGGGAGGTCCGTAGAAAAATATGGGACTCGGGCATGTGCCCGGAGTCGAAATTCGAGGTCCAGAACCCCGGTAAAAGAATTTTTCTGTTAAATTGTTTTCTGAAATTATAAAGGAAAAATGGAAATGAAAATGAGTTAGAAAATATAGGTATCGGGCTCGTATTTTGGTTCTGACGCCCGGTACAGGTCTTAAATATGCGTTAAGCGCTTCCTGTGAAATTTGGTCGAAATCGGACGTCGTTTGACGTGTTTCGGACCTAAATATCTAAAGTTAAGGCTTATGAACTTTGAAATGGAAAATTATGAGTTTTGGGGTTTGATTCTTTTATTTTGATGTTATTTTAGAGATTTGATCATTCGAGCAAGTTCGTAGGATGCTATAGAGTTAGTGTGTGTGATTGGTTAGGAACCCCGAGGGCTCGGGAGTGTTTTCGGAGGTGTTCGAGGTAGTTTTGCACTTAGGAAAATTGCAGAAAATCTGCAATAGGTGCCTAGTGATTTCTTCTTCGCGTTCGCGTTAGGCCTCCCGCGTTCGCGAAGCTTCAGCTTCGTCCTTCATCACGTTCGCATCTGCCTTATCGCGTTCGCGTAGAGTATTTGACTCAGAAGACTTGGCCCTCATTTTTACTCATCGCGTTCGCGCTTGCTTTCACGCGTTCACGTAGCTCAGCCCCGCCCTTCATCGCGAACGCGGTCCCCTTGTCGCGTTCGCGTATAACAGTCCCTGGAAACCTCAACACTTTCTTCTACGCGTTCGCGACCTCTCTCACGCGAACGCGATGCCTGCCTGCCTTCCTTCAACGCGAACGCGACAGTTATCACGCGAACGCGATGAACAATTTACCCAGCGAATTTTTAAGTTCAAAACAGTAGCTATTACGGGATTTTTCCCATTTGTCTCAAACCTTGTCTTCTCCACAGCACTTAGGCGAATTTTAGAGCTAACCTTCATCAAAGTTCCTTGGGTAAGTATCATTTAACTCATCTTCTTCATTTCCTATCATCATCTATCAAATCCCTGGCCCTAAATCATGAAATTCAAGGTAGAAAATGGGGGTTTTGGGACTTTTGGGCGATTCAACCCCAATTTGGGGTCGAATCTTGGAACAAACTATATATTTGAACTCGTGGGGTTATGGGTGAATTTATTTTTGGTTCGAGCCTCGTGTTTTGACCAAGCGGGCACGGGGTCGGTTTTGCAAATTTTGGGCAGAATGTTGGGAAAATTATATTTAGGCATTTGGGTTGGATTGTTGAGTATTATTGATGATATTAAATCAATTGTGTATAGATACGATTGAATTGGAGCTAAATTCGAAAGGAAAGGCATTGCTTAAGGATTGAGTTGGCCGTAAACCTTCGAGGTAAGTGTTTGATCTAACTTTGGCTTGAAGGAATAGGATTAGAGTATTATGAATGTTATTTGCTAATTGATCGAGTACGGTGTATAGGCGTGGTGACGAGTGTCTATACACCGGAGTCTAGCATGACCGTGGGTCTTTGTTTGTACTTGATTTTTGAGATAATTGGGAACTCTTCTAAGCTACAATATGTTTTTCTGCAAATGTGAAGAGTTTGAGGATAAGTTGTGAAATATTAATATTTTGGAGCATTGGCTCGAATGATAAATACCATTGAGTAAGAGATGAACGTATTGAAAGGAGTTGTGATTAATCCCTTGCCGGGATGGTTTGATTACAGTGAGTATTGCCCTTGCCGGGATAGTTCATATTACTTGTTTATTCCTCTTGCCCGTTTGGTTGTGACTGTTATTTGGGTGAGGAAGAGTGAAATTGCACGAAGGGTCATTCCGTGCTATTCTTGATTATATTTGCACGAAGGGTCGCTCCGTGCTATGTTTTGACTATTTATGCACGAAGGTACTTTCCGTGCTCTAATTTGATTATATTTGCACAAAGGGTCATTCCGTGCCATGAGATGAGAGCTATGTGAGAGTAAGAGCACGAAGGGTGATGCCGTGCATTTTATTTGACTACTTTGGGTGAGATTGAGAGTAAAAGCACGAAGGGTGATGCCGTGCAACTATTGAACTTCTTATTCTTTGATAATTATTGTTGTGCCATGTTTCTTAATTACGCTGATGAACTTTATATCCAATTGTACTTTCCCCATAGCATGTTTCCCTCACTTTTACTGTTTAGTTTCGGTATTTTCTTTCCCTTTTGTTGCATATTTGTATATAAAAATTGTACAGGTTGGTTTGGTAGTCCTGTCTAGCCTCGTCACTACTTCGCCGGGGTTAGGCCAGGCACTTACCAGCACATGGGGTCGGTTGTGCTGATGCTACACTCTGTGCATTTCTTTGTGCACAGATCCAGGAGCAGCTTTCGGACAGCAGCAGTAGGATTCTTATCCGGGAGCCATCTTCAGTTCAGGGACTCTCGAGGTAGCCTAACTGGCGTTCGCAGGCCGAAGTCCCTTTCCTTATTTCAGTTTGTTTTCATTGTATCGAAATAGACATGTGTATTTCTTCCATTCAGACTTGTTGTAGTATTCTATAGTAGTCCGTGAGCTAGTGACACCAGATTTTGGGTAGAGAGGTGTTTCAAACTTCCGCATTTTTTTTTATATCTTTTGTTAAACTTAAAGTCTTCCGCATTTCTTTAACTGTTGTTAGTATATTATATTGTTGAGGTTGAATAACGAATGTTTAATGTATGGCTGGCCTAGCTCCGTTAGTAGGCGCCATCACGACGCCTGATGGTGGGAAAAATTCGGGTCGTGACAAGTTGGTATCAGAGCTCTAGGTTACATAGGTCTCGCTACTCACGGACAAACTAGGTAGAGTCTGAGGGATCGGTACGGAGACGTCTGTATTTATCCCCCAGAGGCTATAGAGTTAGGAAAAATTTCACTTTTGTTCTTTCTTGTCGTGCGATTCTGTTTCTCCAATACTGATTGTCCTTCTACTCTGTTCTTTCGCAGATGGCGAGAACACGTGCTTCTTCTTCTACCGCGCAGCAGTCCGAGCCCGGAGCAGCGCCTGCGAGGGGCAGAGGCCGAGGCCGTGCCAGAGGCCGAGGCAGGGGCAGAGCCCAGCCCCAGACGACAGTTCCAGAGGTGGAGCCTCATATTGACTATGATGAGGAGGTTCCAGCCCCAGCAGCTCAGACGGGCCCAGCTCAGGTCCCAGGAGGGGTCATGTTCACCCCGGATCTCCAGGATGCCCTAGTCCGACTGGCAGGCTTTATGGACAGTGTCACTAGAGCGGGTTTGCTGCCAGTAGCACCAGCCACTCCTCAGGCTGGAGGAGGGGTTCAGACTCCTGCTACACGTACTCCGGAGCAGGTAGCTCCCCAGACTCAGGTTCCAGTGGTTCAGCCCGCAGTGGCAGCTCAGACAGGTATTACAGCTCAGGCCGGAGATGGAGCGGCCATGTCTTCGGACGCTTTGTGGAGACTTGATCGGTTCTACAAGATTTTTACCACCACCTTCAGCGGTGCTTCATCGGAGGATCCCCAGGATTTTCTATTCAGTTGTCATGAGATTCTCAGGACTATGGGTATAGTGGAGACCAACGGGGTCGATTTTTGCACCTTCAGGCTTGCAGGATCCGCCAAGACTTGGTGGAGAGATTTCTGCCTATCTAGACCAGCAGGGTCCCCAGCTTTGACATGGGATCAGTTCGCGGAGTTATTCTTGGAGAAGTTTCTCCCCGTCACTCAGCGGGAGGCACTTCGTCGGCAGTTTGAGCGCCTCCAGCAGGGCTCCATGACAGTTGCTCAGTACGAGACTAGATTTATCGACCTGGCATGCCATGCAGTTGTGATACTCCCTACAGAGCGGGAGACGGTCCGGAGATTCATTGATGGATTGATTCAGCCGATCCGACTTCAGATGGCCATGGGAGTTGGTAGTGATATCTCTTTCCAGGAGGCGGCCAATGCGGCCCGCAGAGTTGAGATGGCCCTCACTCGGGGAGGTGGTCAGATGTCGGACAAGAGGCCTCGTCATTCTGGCAGATTCAGTGGTACCTCATCTGGAGGTAGAGATTCCTATGGTAGGGATCAGACACCGAGGCCCTTTCAGTCTGCGCTTCAGGTTTCTCATGGTACTCCAGGCAGCGGTGGTTCTCAGCAGCATTTGTCAGATCAGCGGCCTATCAGTGCACCCCCACTTCAGAGCTTCAGGGGAGGACATTCGGGTCGACAGGGGCAGCAGTCGCAGCAGCCGAGATCTTGTTATGGTTGTGGTGACCCCGGTCACATTGTCAGGTTTTGCCCTCGAGCATCGGGTAGCTCTCAGCAGCAGGGTCCTCGCCCCACGATTCAGGCAGCAGGTGATCCACAGCCCGCCCAGCCAGCTAGAGGCGGGGGCAGGGATCATAGAGGTGGAGGCAGGGACCGTAGA
>NW_017673424.1:124505-136810 GCF_001879085.1 Nicotiana attenuata
TTTTAGTGTCGTCCGTGAGACGACACCGTGCAGCGTGGAGGTCGCCACGAAGGTGTACTTTAGATGCGGAGTTGGTGGTTTTTGAGGTTGCGAGGGGCGAGTATGTGTGCCCAATGTTGATGGTATTTGAGAGTTGATCTTAGCGAAGGCCCATAGTTCTCGGTATTCTATTCACCCGGGCGCCACGAAGATGTACCAAGCCTCTGATGCGCATACTTGACCTGGTGGTGTGTTTCAGAGGATTGAGCTTCCCAAGTGGAAGTGGGAGCGGATTACTATGGATTTCGTTACTGGACTTCCGATGACTCGGAAGAAGTTTGATGCTATTTGGGTCATTGTTGATAGGCTGACCAAGTCAGCACATTTTATTCCTGTTGCAGCCACCTATTCATCGGAGAGGTTAGCGGAGATCTACATCCGAGAGATTGTTCGCCTTCATGGGGTGCCGGTATCTATTATTTCGGATCGGGGTACGCAGTTTACCTCGCGCTTCTGGAGGGCAGTTCAGCAGGAGTTGGGCACCCAGGTTCAGTTGAGCACACCGTTCCATCCTCAGACGGACGGCCAGTCCGAGAGGACTATTCAGATATTGGAGGATATGCTCTGAGCCTGTGTCATTGATTTCGGAGGCTCGCGGGACCAGTTCTTACCTTTAGCAGAGTTCGCCTACAACAACAGCTACCAGTCCAGCATTCAGATGGCTCCATATGAGGCGTTATATGGTAGGCGATGCCGGACTCCAGTAGGATGGTTTGAGCCGGGAGAGGCTCGATTATTGGGTACAGATTTAGTTCAGGAGGCCTTGGATAAGGTCAAGCTCATTCAGGATAGGCTTCGTTCGGCTCAGTCGCGGCAAAAGAGTTATGCGGATCGCAAGGTTCGAGATGTAGCTTTCATGGTTGGGGAGCGAGTATTGCTCCAAGGATCGCCTATGAAGGGCGTGATGAGATTTGGGAAGAAGGGCAAGCTTAGCCCTAGGTACATTGGTCCATTTGAGATACTTGATCGAGTGGGAGAGGTGGCTTATAGACTTGCCTTGCCACCTAGCTTGTCAGCCGTACATCCAGTGTTTCATGTGTCTATGCTTCGGAGGTATCACGACGATCCTACCCACGTGTTAGATTTCAGCACTGTCCAGTTGGGCAAGGATCTGTCTTACGAGGAGGAGCCGGTAGCCATTCTAGACCGGCAGATTCGACAGTTGAGGTTGAAGAGTTTTCCATCAGTACGTGTTCAATGGAGAGGTCAGCCCCCTGAGGCATCGACCTGGGAGTCCGAGTCTGATATGCAGAGCCGTTACCCTCATTTATTTCCTGACTCAGGTACTTCTTTCTTTTGTCCGTTCGAGGACGAACGGTTGTTTTAGAGGTGGAGAATGTGACAGCCCAAAGGGTCATCACCGTATTTCTCCCTTTCTTCGCGCTTTCGAGGCCTTGGAAACCTCACTTTGGTTGCCTCAATTTGCGTGCGCAGTTCGGGCCCGAAGCCGGAAAATTTATATGATAAAATATATGAGTTCTGTGAAAAATTTGAAGAATTATGATATTAATATTGATATAGTAGACTTTGGTCCACATTTTTGGTAAACGGACCCGGACCGGTGATGTGACGGTCCCGGAAGGTCCGTAGAAAAATATGGGACTCCGGCATGTGCCCGGAGTCAAAATCCGAGGTCCAGAACCCCGATAAAAGAATTTTTCTGTTAAATTGTTTTCTGAAATTATAAAGGAAAAATGGAAATGAAAATGAGTTAGAAAATATAGGTATCGGGCTCGTATTTTGGTTCCGACGCCTGGTACAGGTCTTAAATATGCGTTAAGCGCTTCCTGTGAAATTTGGTCGAAATCGGACGTCGTTTGACGTGTTTCGGACCTAAATATCTAAAGTTAAGGCTTATGAACTT
The DNA here is from genome assembly GCF_001879085.1 of Nicotiana attenuata. NCBI lineage: Eukaryota > Viridiplantae > Streptophyta > Magnoliopsida > Solanales > Solanaceae > Nicotiana > Nicotiana attenuata. Next base: position 126,409 of record NW_017673424.1, read on the forward strand.
TGAAATGGAAAATTTTGAGTTTTTGGGTTTGATTATATTATTTTGATGTTATTTTAGAGATTTGATCGCTCGAGCAAGTTCGTAGGATGCTATAGAGTTAGTGTGTGTGATTGGTTAGGAGCCCCGAGGGCTCGGGAGTGTTTTCGGAGGTGTTCGGGGTAGTTTTGCACTCAGGAAAATTACAGAAAATCTGCAACAGGTGCCTAGTGATTTTCTTCTTCGCGTTCGCGTTAGGCCTCTCGCGTTCGCGAAGCTTCAGCTTCGTCCTTCATCGCGTTCGAATCTTCCTTATCGCGTTCGCGTAGAGTATTTGACTCAGAAGACTTGGCCCTCATTTTTACTCATCGCGTTCGCGCTCGATTCACGCGTTCGCGTAGCTCAGCCCCGCCCTTTAACGCGTTCGCGACCCCCTTGTCGCGTTCGCGTATAACAGTCCCTGGGCCCCCAGCATTTTCTTCTACGCGTTCGCGACCTCTTTCACGCGAACGCGATGCCTGCCTGCCTTCCTTCAACGCGAACGCGACAGTTATCACGCGAACGCGATGAACAATTTTACCCAGCGAATCTTTAAGTTCAAAACAGTAGCTATTACGGGATTTTTCCCATTTGTCTTCAACCTTGTCTTCTCCACAGCACTTAGGCGAATTTTAGAGCTAACCTTCATCAAAGTTCCTTGGGTAAGTATCATTTAACTCATCTTCTTCATTTCCTATCATCATCTATCAAATCCCTAGCCCTAAATTATGAAATTCAAGGTAGAAAATGGGGGTTTTGGGTAGAACTAGGGTTTTGGGAATTTTGGGCGATTCAACCTCAACTTGGGGTCGAATCTTGAAATAAATTATATATTTGAACTCGTGGGGTTATGGGTGATTGGAATTTGGTCCGAGCCTCGAGTTTGGACATGTGGGCCCGGTGTCGGATTTTGCTATATTTGGAAGAATGGTAGGAAATTCATTTCTAGGCTATGGGATTATGTTGTTGAGCCTCATTTGATATTATTGAATTAATTATGATTAGATACCATTGCTTCGGAGTCGAATTCTAGAGGAAAGGCGGTGCTAGAGGCTTGATTGCTATTTTCGGACCGAGGTAAGTGTTTGACCTAACTTTGGCTTGAGGGAATAGGATTAGAGTATCATCAATGCTATTTGCTAATTGATCGAGTACGGTGTATAGGCGTGGTGACGAGTGTCTATACACCGGAGTCTAGCATGACCGTGGGTCTTTTTTTGTACTTGTTTATGAGATAATTTGGAACTCTTCTAAGCTACAAAATATTTTTCTGCAAGAGTGAAGAGTCAGAGGATAAGTTGTGAAATATTAATATTTTGGAGCATTGGCTCGAATGTTGAATACCATTGAGTAAGAGATGAACGTATTGAAAGGAGTTGTGACTAATCCCTTGTCGGGATGGTTTGATTACAGTGAGTATTGCCCTTGCCGGGTTGTGAAAGATATTGTTATTGTTCCCTTGCCGGGACTTGGTTGTTATTTGTGTTATTCCCTTGCCGGGACAGTTCATATTGCTTGTTTATTCCCCTTGCCCGTTTGGTTGTGACTGTTATTTGGGTGAGGAAGAGTGAAATTGCACGAAGGGTCATTCCGTGCTATTCTTGATTATATTTGCACGAAGGATCATTCCGTGCTATTCTTGATTATATTTGCACGAAGGGTCATTCCGTGCTATTCTTGATTATATTTGCACGAAGGGTCATTCCGTGCTATGTTTGACTATTTATGCACGAAGGTACATTCCGTGCTCTGATTTGATTATATTTGCACGAAGGGTCATTCCGTGCCACGAGATGAGAACTATGTGAGGGAAAGCACGAAGGGTGATGCCGTGCATTTTATTTGATTGCTTCGGGCGAGATTGAGAATAAAAGCACGAAGGGTGATGCCGTGCAACTATTGAACTTCTTATTCTTTGATAATTATTGTTGTGCCATGTTTCTTAATTACGCTAATGAATTTTATATCCAATTGTACTTTTCCCATAGCATGTTTCCCTCCCTTTTAACTGTTTAGTTTCGGTATTTTCTTTCCTTTTGTCGCACATTTGTATATAAAAATTGTACAGGTTGGTTTGGTAGTCCTGTCTAGCCTCATCACTACTTCGCCGGGGTTAGGCCAGGCACTTACCAGCACATGGGGTCGGTTGTGCTGATGCTACACTCTGTGCATTTCTTTGTGCACAGAACCAGGAGCAGCTTTCGGACAACAGCAGTAGGATTCTTATCCGGGAGCTATCTTCAGTCCAGGGACTCTCGAGGTAGCCTAGCTGGTGTTCGCAGGCCGAAGTCCCTTTCCTTATTTCAGTTTGTTTTCATTGTATCGAAACAGACATGTGCATTTCTTTCATTCAGACTTGTTGTGGTATTCTATAGTAGTCCGTGAGCTAGTGACACCAGATTTTGGGTAGAGAGGTGCTTCAAACTTCCGCATTATTATATCATTTTGTTAAACTTAAAGTCTTCCGCATTTCTTTAACTGTTGTTAGTATATATTATTGTTGAGGTTGAATAGCAAATGTTTAATGTATGGCTGGCCTAGCTCCGTTAGNCGGGAAGAAGAAAAGAAAAATACACCTAATGAGGTAAATCCAAGATGTAGTAAACGTCAAAAGACAACTACTTCCTTTGGACCAGATTTTCTGACATTCTTGTTAGAAAGTGAGCTTCAAACTTTGAAAGAAGTTATGTCTTCCTCGGAAAGAAGTTGTCAATAGTAAGATAGAATCCATATTAAGTAATCATACTTGGGGAAATGGTTGATCTTCCTCCAGGAAATAAACCTTTGGATTCTAAGTGGATTTTCAAAAGGAAAATAAAAGTTGATGGTATTATTGACAAATATAAGGCAAGATTGATTAAGGATTAAGACGATGAGAAGGTCTTGATTACTTTGACGCATGCTTACCGGTAACAAGAATTACATCTATTCGGATGGTAATAGCGTTAGCCGTCGTGTATGGCCTTGAAATCCATTAGATGGGCGTAAAGATAACCTTCTTAAATGGATATTTGGATGAAGAAATCTAAATGGAACAACCTGAAAAGTTTGTGGTTCCCGAAAAAGAAAAGAAGGTCTGTCGACTTGTTAAGTCAATTTACAGACTAAGACAAGCACCCAAACGATGGCATGCGAGATTTGACCAAATAATATTGTCAAATGGTTTCAAAAATTAATGAGTGTAAATAATTGTGTTTACATTAAGAATACTTCAAGTCATATAGTCATTATTTGATTATATGTAGATGATATATTGATGAAATATTTAAAATGTGGGGGCTTTTAGCTTATGCATGACAAAAGCCAATGTTAGACGAAATGTCTAAGTGATATAATTTTTGAACCCCATTGATATGGTAGTTGGTAAATTCATCAACTGTTTAGTCTTAATGAAGACTAGTTGATGAAACTACTAATTCGGAAGTTGGTCACGTGCCTTTCTCGAAAGATCATTTTCTTTATTGAAAATTTATATTGTTTAGTTCTTTTATGAATGATATTACTTTGAAGGTTGTGAATTTTCATAGAAAGATGTGTTTGTATGTTTTGTATAAACATGACCGTTCATGAACAAACTTATTAATATGTTGGTCTATAATGAGGTGAACCAACCGATAAACATGATCAAAATCTGTTGCAAGTTGGATTTGTTTCATGAATGAATGTGCTATAATTTGCATATCATATAGACGTATGAATGAATAGCATACAAATGCTTGAAAATGGCGGAATGATTGCGAAATGTGTTATGTATTAAAAGGTTGTGGCCACAACTGATGCCAATCATTCCAGCTGTTGTTATAATTACTACATTAAGTGTAGTCAATAATATGATATGCTATCGGAAGTCGAGACATATTAGTCTACAACATAAGGAAGTTTGCATTAAATGTTCATGACAATGAAACGAGTTTTGAAGTATTTGAAATATACTCCAAATTATGCTTTGCACTATAATATGTATCCCGCGATAATAGAGGGGTATAGTGATGAAAATTAAATCACCGGTTCAACCGATTCTAAACAGTCGGTGGATGAGCAATGTCTTTGAAATCGCCCAAACAAATGTGTATTGAACGCTCTACAGTGGAGATTGAGTTTATAGCATTAGACAAGGCCGGTGAAGAAGTTGAATGGATCCGGAATTTCTTGGAAGATATTCTATTTTTGCCAAACCGTTGGCACCTATGTGTATACATTGTGATAGTCAAGCGGTAATAGGCAGGGCAAGGAGCGTTATGTATAATGGAAAATCTTGTCACATTCGACGGAGATACAATACCGTTAGACAACTACTCTCTAGTGGTGTTATCACGATTGACTACATAAAGTCGAGAGATAACGTGTCGGATCCACTTACAAAAGGCCTATCTAGAGAGGCAGTTGAAAGATCATCAAAGGGAATGGGGCTAAGGCCTAGGACAAGTCATTATGGCGGTAACTCTACCTAGCAGACTGGAGATCCCAAGAGCTAAGTTCAAAGAGATCAAACAAAGTTATGAATGACGGTTCAACATTGTCAAATAACTCAACCCATTCTCGTGATGAAGACAATGTTCAGAAATCAAGGTAAAGCATTAAGGCTTTTTGATGAGTCAATAAAGCTTAAAGCTTTTTAATGATTTTCTAAGTCTAGCAGGATATGACCAGATAGTGTGTCTATAGGATTACACGTTTAGAAATCACCTATGTGAGTGTTAAGTGTACGCCGCTTTAAGGGGAATGAAAGTAAATTCCCATTCTCTAACCACTCATGAAACTAGGCGGTGTTCATGGCTGAAACGAACACAACCGTGAGAACCAAAGACGGTTAAGGGTTAATTGTGTGACTTATGGTTGTCTAGGTATACACCAAAGTTCGACGGTTCAAAGATATCAAATCTACCGATTGACCGAGTATATCCGACATAAGTTCACTACGGAAAGTTCAAAGGGAAACCTACTTATCCAGATGCGATTAATCCTTATTTGTGAATCACACAGTATTTTCATACATGTTTTTCCTCATATGACCATTCCCCATTCATGTGGGGGATTGTTGCTTTTTTATTAAGGGGTGTGAATGGGAAATGGAAGAGGCACCTTTTAGATTGCACCTCTCCATATCACCCTTCCTTTGTCTATAAATTTAGAGGCTTGGCCTCATTTTTCAGACATGAAATCAGACATGTAAAATCTGAAATCTTCTCCCCTCTTTTCTACATTGTTGCATTATTTTCTAAATAAACATAAGTGTCAAGTGTGATTTGCTCCGTTTGTTGAGTTCGCTGAAGTTCTGTGATTTGAAGTGCCGCTATCACAGAATAGTTATTCCATTCTATCCTGGGAGGAATTAATCCGTATACCTTGGGCAACAGTGAGGGGATTAAATTCCTTAAGGACACACTGTGCATTCAGTGGGCTCGGAATTATTTTATATTTTGTTTATTGAACTAACGTTTGTTTACTTTTCTGATTTTGAACACAGTAATACCAACAAAATATTTGTCATCGATTTGACATGAGAATTTATAAAGCACATATAGATGATTATGGTCAATTCATGATGTGAATGTGACAACATCTGATTTATGAATACATATTCATTCTTCAAAGAGTATGAACGTGCTAGTGGTAGTGAATATACCGCACTCACCTCTAGAAGAAGGTCTGAGATGATATAAGAAAATAATATCATTATTATGGCATAAATGGTCATTGGCCATGTACTTATTGTACGCCAAAATATTTGGCATTGTGATTATTAAAAGACAACGGTAATGCGAGAAACAGATCTTGCATATAATTTTGACCATAACCATAATGGTATAGCTTTCTCTTTAAAAGAGATATTCACCATACGGATGTTGATGAATATGTGGTAGTACCAAATTAATTGAGAGCTCTGGAAGAGCCAATTATTATTATTTTGGAGAAACACAATTGATTACCAATAAGGTATCGTATTGTAGTAAGTCTCAAAGAAACTTATTCAGTTTCCAAAGTATACGCGAAAGCGATTGATTATATTGAGACTATAAATAAAGGAAAGATTTAATATCTTCTATTACTACAACTTGTAGCTGGATAATATGTATGTGAAAAGCTACCCGCTTTATTCTTCAGTTTGTACTACACAAACAAAAGAATGCCACAATAAAGTAGAAGTTTATTGATATAAAAACCCATATCATAATAAACTTGGAGCTTATTGACAATTGCACACGTCATGGTATAAATCTGAAGTTTATCAATATTGACAATTTATTCAGTTGGCATAATTGGTTTAGCCATATCAATTTTAGTATGATGTGCAAAAATAAAAGAGAATTCACATGGGTAAATATTAAAGAACTAGAAAGTTCTTTACGAATTCTCTTATATTGCATGTTCTCATTAATTAATATACCAACAAAAATTGGGATTGAATCCCATGAATGTTGGAAATATCAAAGGTGAATATGGGCCCATTCACCTGCCATGTATACCACATAAGATGCATCTATGAGATGGTTACATATGCGATTATTAATAACCCGCAACATGGTGTTTTGCGAGGTAACTTGCTCAATAATTTAATTTCGAGCATAATTTCCAGATTTTCTATTCAAGAAGTTCATCTTGATAAGTTGATTTAGCAAAATGATTTATTAAGTGCCTCTACTTAATAGCTAAACTATTGCTTATGAGAACAAAGTTATATATATCAGTTTGATATACGTTATATACGAAAGTATATTATTTTCTCCCCTTACAAGTGGTTCAGGGTCAGGAACCAAATAATTCCATCTTATTATTATTGATGTGCGGTGTATATTTTGATTAACACCATAACACACAAAGATGGGTTCTCAAAGTTGAGGTAACAAGTTAGTTTTTCTAACATGAGGGGGAGACATGATAAACAGTTGAGAAAAAGTTACGTGGAATGAATTATCATTTGTACATCTAGATCCTCGAATAAGATAATATGAACTTCAAGTTCATAAAAGGATAATTCATCTGCAATATATTGCAAAGCATGCCAGACGTATTTGCTGGCCCAAAGAAAGTAACTATATTCTCATTGCAAATGCTCCTATTAGAATAAGTCCTAGAATGTCACGACCCCAAACCCCGGTCGTGATGGCGCCCAACACTTTGCTAGGCAAGCCCGACCATTTACACAACCTTAGCCAAATAACCTATATAAATAAATAAATGTTCACTACTATAATACCAATTTAGTACGAAAATTCTGATATAATCTCTAACACTCGGAAACCCCAAAATAAAATACTAAATAGCCCACCGAATCTGGTGTCACGAACATGAGCCTCTAAAACAGATCATCCACCTATTACAAATCCGACTAGGAAAATTACGAATAAAATAATAAAGATAGATGGGAGAGATCAGAGCTGCGAACGCCATGCAGCTACCTTGATACTCCCGGATAATGCTGCTCAGCTAACACGAGTCCTCACTCACCCTGTGGTGTACCTGAATCTGCACACAAGGTGCAGGGAGTATTGTGAGTACTTCCAACTCAGAAAGTAATAAATATAAATAAGGTCTAAGGATAAGAAATCCTAAATAAACACAAAGTAAAGCTAAAAATACCATTAAACAACAATACAGTTAGAATAAACATCACACAGATGAAGAAATAAATAACAATTAAATATGCAAATGCAACACATAAACCGGTACCTCCAGTACCCCGCTGCGGCCGTGCAGCCCGCTCCATTTATTTAACGTCGACGGCGCTCACTGGGGGTGTGCAGACTCCGGGAGGGGCCCCTTACGGCCCAAGCGCAATAATAAGCCATCTTTTGGCATCGAACAGGCCCTTGGCCTCATATCAATATCATTATTAAAACCACTGCGGCGTGTAGCCCGATCCCATACTCAGTCCAAAAATCACACAACAGTATAAAAATATTCAGCTTAAACTTCATTTAAAAATATTAACTTAAGTTCCTACTTTTAGAAAAATGGCTGAGTTTACAAAAACAGTGTTAAATACCAGGACTGAGTTTAATATTTAGAAATATGGTAAGAAACCATTAAAATAATCCCTGAAGGATTCAAGTAGTTGGCACGAAGCCCAATTATAACAATCAATCCATCTTTATAAGGATATCACAAAACTACAATCAATTAGGTAGTAATTTTATTAAGCGGGATGGACCGAGTCACAATCCCCGACGGTGCTCTACCCCACGCCCGTTATCCGGCGTGCAAGTCACCTCACATAGCACTACGTTGTGCAAATTCGGGGTTTCAAACCCTCAACACAGCATTTACATTTATTACTAACCTCAAGCCGGCCAAAGTCCTAGCTTGCTATGCCCTTGCCTTTCGAATTCACCTCTTCGTGCGTCGAATCTGACCAAAACCACAACGAATATGTCACAATATGCTAAGGGAATATAACCCAATCGAAAAGACTCGAAAAACATCGAAAATCACGAAGTTGGCAAAACCCGACCCCCGGGCCCACTTCTCGAAAAATTATAAAATTCACATCACCGGATCTCGCCACGAGTCCATGCATATAAAGAATACCAAAATTGGAGTCCAAATGACCCCTCAAATTCCCATTTTTGTTCTCTTAGGTTTCAAGCCCTAAACCACCATTTTTTACCCTAATTCCTTGAGTTTTCAGTCTAATTTTGTGTGTTTGCACCATAAAATTGTGTTTTTGGTTTATAAATTCTTACCTCAATGAAGTCTTTTGATTCCTCTCCTCCAACTCGCCCAAATTCTCCAAGTCCGAAGTGAAAATATGAAACCCTTTCAAAAATTCGCGAAGGGAAATAAAAACTATTCTGACCAGTTATTTTCGCATCTGCGGCTCCATGGCTGCATCTGCGGCTCCCGCTTTTGCGGTCAATGCACCGCTTCTGCGGACGTATCCGCTTCTGCGGTTTAACATCCGCTCCTGCGCCTCCCGCTTCTGCGGACAGATTAACGCATCTGCGGATTCCTCATAAGAGCTCAAATACCGCATCTGCGGTCCTCCTGTCGCATCTGCGACTCCGCAGATGCGGTCACCAATTCCGCACCTGCGGTCCCTGCCGCTTCTGCGTCTCTCCTCTCGCTTCTGCGGTCCCATTTCCGCAGGAGCGAAAATACCAGAAGCAGCACAGGTTCTGCAATCTCTTAAGTTCAAAACTTCCCGTTAGCCATCCGAAATCACCCCGAGGCCCTCGGGACCTCAACCAAAAATACAAGCATGATCCAATACCTTATTCAAGCTTGCTCCACTCATTAAAACACCTCAAACAACGCTAAAACCATCATTTCTCATCGAATTCAAGCCTAAGTTCTTCTAAAACTTCCGAAACACGCATTCGATCAGAAACCCAACCAAAACACCTCCGAATGACCTAAAATTTTGCACACACATCCAAAATCACCTAACGAAGCTACTGCAACTCTCGAAATCTCATTCCGACCCCCGGATCAAAATTTCACCTACCAACCGGAATTCGCCAAAATACCAACTTCGCCAATTCAAGCCTAATTCTACACCGAACCTCCAAAATCAATTCCGATCGCGCTCCTAAGTCACAAATCATCCCCCGAAGCTAACCAAATCATCGGAATTCAAATTCGAGCCCTCTAACACAAAAGTCAACATCCGGTTGACTTTTCCAACTTAAACCTTCTTAAAAGAGACTAAGTGTCTCATTTCTTATCAAAACCATTCCAAACCAACTCTAACACATCAAATACTGATAATGAAACTTAAAGAAGCATAACATGGGGAAAACGGGACGATAACTCATGTGACGACGGGTCGGGTCGTCACAATGTTACGATATTTTGGTTCCCAGAAAAGTAGATATGTCAAGCCCCCTGGAATGGGAAAAATCCAAATCCCAGCAACTTGATGTAATGGAGTTAGATCTTAGCTCATTGGCATTAGTGGGTCACTTAGAAGTAAGGAGAGAAGATTGACAGAATAAGGAGTGGGTCGGGTCATAATGGATCGGGTCAGTAGATTTTGGTTGGGTCGGATTATTAATTATTTAAGAAAGATAAAATAGTGGGTTCTATCTAACTAAGGGCATGAATGAGCAAGTATTGGACGGTTTGGGCATATTTATACCAAACTAATATCGACGGGCATATATGTCCTAATTCACATAGTTCACTGGCATATTAGGCCCTTTTCCGTTTAAACAATCAACACGCCGACACGGAAATTTCACGGTATAGCCAGTTTTCGGACTGGTCAATCAAAAATAGCCAGCGTTTACCAATTCAATGAAAAATAGCCACTGTTTTGCTGCAATAGAGACCGGTCCAGCATAATATACTGGAGTTCGGTGCACTTGTGTATGAACTCCAGCATATTATGCTGGACCGGTATACTTTGCTGGCTCCGGTATAATATACTAGAGACTGGAGCACTGGT
>NW_017673425.1:0-136727 GCF_001879085.1 Nicotiana attenuata
ATTGGCAAAGAAGATCCTCCGAGCAGGTTATTATTGGCTTACTATGGAACGGGATTGCATCAGCTTCGTACGCAAATGTCATCAATGTCAGATACATGGAGATTTGATTCATTCTCCGCCCTCTAAATTGCAGTCGGCACCATGGCCGTTCGTTGCCTGGGGAATGGATGTTATTGGACCGATTGAGCCAGCAGCATCAAATGGGCATAGATTCATTTTGGTAGCTATTGATTATTTCACTAAACGGGTGGAGGCAAAAACCTTCAAATCTGTGACTAAGAAGGCAGTTGTCGATTTCGTACATTCAAATATCATATGCCGGTTTGGGATCCCAAAGGTAATCATCACAGATAATGGTGCCAATCTCAATAGTCATTTGATGGCCGAGACATGTCAGCAGTTTAAGATCATGCACCGCAATTCTACCCCATATCGCCCTAAAGCAAATGGGGCGGTCAAAGCAGCTAACAAGAATATCAAGAAAATACTTCGGAAAATGGTCGAGGGGTCAAGGCAATGGCATGAAAAACTACCTTTTGCCTTGTTAGGCTATCGCACTACTGTCCGTACTTCAGTAGGAGCGACTCCCTATTCCTTGGTGTATGGAACCGAAGCAGTAATACCCGCAGAAGTTGAAATCCCGTCCCTCCGGATCATCGCTGAGGCAGAGATTGATGATGATGAATGGGTTAAAGCCCGCCTGGAACAACTAAGTTTGATTGATGAGAAGAGATTGGCAGCAGTGTGTCACGGTCAGCTATACCAACAGAGAATGGCAAGAGCATATAACAAGAAGGTGCGTCCGCGGAGGTTCGAAGTAGGGCAGTTGGTGCTGAGACGTATCCTACCTCATTGGGCTGAGGCAAAAGGAAAGTTCGCCCCAAACTGGCAAGGGCCATTTGTTGTAACCAGAGTGTTGTCCAATGGCGCTTTATATCTAACGGACGTAGAAGGGAAATGTGTAGAAATGGCTATCAATTCTGATGCAGTCAAGAGATATTATGTATGATTTCTTTATCTTTGTGTACCTGACTGTATTTGGCATATTTTGAGATTGAAATGACGAAGGCATTTTGTTCTGCTATCTAAACACTTTATCCCTTGTTACCCCTTTGAGCCTTAATTACTTTCTTGCATACCCCTCTTTTGGAATCAATAATCAAGCTCGTAAGCCCGAGCAGGGAAAGAAGATGGAGAAACAAGAGAAAAATAGTGGAAAAAGAAAAAAAAGAAGAAAGAAAAAAAAAAGAAAAAAAAAAGAAAGAAAAAAATAAAAGAAAAAAAGAAGCGAAAAAAAAACAATGAGTAAAACAGAAAAATAAGAAAGAAAAGCAAAGAGAAAGGAAAGAAAACAAAAGTGGAAGAAAAGGAAAAATCGTAACAACCAACGTAGTTTTATGCCTGAACTACGTTTGACTTGATCCCGAAAAGGGTACGTAGGCAGCCTCACTGAGGTTCAGTCATACCAAAATAAAAATTTGAATAATCCCCGGGAAGGAAACTGGGGCAGAAGTTATGGTGGTTGCAAAAGATATGATTCCGAAAGTTGTAATATTGAACCCACGTCTGAATTATTTTGAGCTTTTATACCTTTCTTTCTAAAACCCATCCAAAAGCCACATTACGGTCCAAAGAAAGACCTTCTGATCAATCTTAATAAATGTCAATACAAGCAGGTAAAGTTATTCTTGTTGGGGACAACACTCTGGTGCCAGAAGGAAAATGATGAAATAAGAGAGTCTTATTGGTGAAACCCTCACGGGCACCGTAAGGTGAAGTGAGTTTGAGAGATATTAAAAATGAGAGAGTCTTATTGGTGAAAACCCTCATGGGCACCGTAAGGCGAAAGTGAGTTTTCAGATGTGCAAATGAGGAAGTCTGTGATTGAAAGATGTTTGAAATATGGTGAAAGAAGCAAGGTTTGGGTTTCGTTAAGAGTCGGAGTAACAATTGCACACTCACACTCGACCAACCTCACCCAGCAAGCAACAACAATTTTCAAACAAAAGGGTGACATTTAGTACCCAAAATTTTGAACCCTAGCACAAAAAAACATGGCTGCTCTTCTACCGTTACACACCAAGAAAAAGGGAAGAAAGTTAAGAGACAAGAGGGAAAAATCACATACCTTGCAAATGGAGATGGAAAATTGCAATGGACTTTAAGAATATGGGGAATTTGATTTTTGGGAATTTGAGGAGTAGGGAGAATTGCTGTTATGTTTTGGGCAGAAGTGTTGGTCTTTCACATTTCCAGTGTTTTTAATTTTTGGGCACTTACCTGAGGTTCGCGTTCGCGAGGGACAGTCTCCTACACGAAGAGTAAAAAATGGCCAGCAGTCGCGAATGCAAGGACGAGCATCGCGAACACGAAGGTTTAAATTTCCATAACCCTTCGCGAACGCGAAGGACCATCGCGAACGCGAAGCATTGCTTCTGCAATTTCCAACAGCTACTGGTTTTTGGTTATCCGGTTACCCCGACCTGCTCAAATCAACTCCAAAAATTCTAAAACTTGGCAGATTAGTCAAAAATAATATACTAAGCTATTCTAAAAAAATAAATTCAAAAACCACTAAAAATTTTGAAAACGATGGGTTGCCTCCCACCAAGCGCCGCATTTAACGTCGTGGCACGATGCAAATCACTTTACCACTTTTTTCGCCACTTTGACGATATGAATTGGGAACCCAACTTGGAATAAAGCTTGTGACCATGAGCGGTGGGGGTGGTAAGTAGATGATCAAGCCAAGCATTAATTTCTTCATTTTGCCCTTTTTGGTTTTCATGTGAGGAATGTCATTCTGCCTTCTTGTTCCCTCAAATTGTAAGATGTATGGCCTTTGCCTTTCCTCCTCGTAATCCCTCATTGACTCGTGTAGTTCAATTCCTGTCACGACCCTAGTTCACCAACCGTGAACATGTCATGAAGGCACCTGGTCCCCATGACCAGGTAAGCCTAACATTGCGGAAGTATAGTAATTGCGGAAAAATAGAGAAAATCAAATCAAATATCTAAAGGAAACTGTACTGAATGCCGCTTGGCAAGTACAACTCAATATCACAAGTCTAAAACAATTCCCAAAACCCGAAAACTCACAGGCAACACAGGCTACAGAAGTGTATAGTAAAGGTTCCAAACTCCAGAATTTCTAACAACCGAAAGGAGGAAAAACTAAGTACTAAAGATAGAATAAGAGGGAGACTCGTCGGTTTGCGGACGCAGCAGATCTACCTCGAAGTCTCCGTAGTCCTCATGCCTCACTGATAGTGCGCCTGAGTAGAGGTACCTGGATGATCTGCACATGCAAAAAATGCGCAGGAAGGGCATGAGTACACCACAGCGGTACTCAGTAAGTGCCAAGCCTAACCTCAGTTAGGTAGTGACGAGGAAGGTCAGGGCCATACTGAGACAAAATATAGTAATAACAATAATTAACAGTATGATAATCTGACAGAAATAATAAATACAGCAGTGAAATAAGACAGATTAAACAAGGCAATAGCAAATACACAAGAACGGGACAACCACAGAATAAGTACAGCTCAACACCAATGGTAACAATGAGGATCTCCCAGGATACCGTCCTGTAGTCCTTTTCTCAACTGTCCAGTGGATCTCCCGGGATACCGTCCCATAGTCCATCATATGTGTATATCCGAAGGATCTCCCGGGATACCGTCCCGTAGTCCAACTATCAATGTGCAAGGGGATCTATCGGGAATCTAACCCGCAGTCCCAAAGTAAAAGTACAGGGGGGATCTACCGGGAATCGAACCCGTAGTCCCAAAGTAAACAAATAAGGGGGGGGGGGGGAGCTACCAGAATCCCACATCCGTAGTCCCAATGTAAATGCGCACTCACAACAAGAAGGTACACAGAAACGAAGTACAAAAGACAAGCAACAGGTAGTACTGGCCTAGCATGCTTCACGTAGTACAGTTAAGGCAACTTAAGCAATTAGGCAAGTTAAATCGACTAAACATGATTTCCTAATCTAGCACAGGTTATAATTGCAAGTAGAGTAAAGCAAATATGAAAGAACTCAATCTCAATATCTTAAGAAAATCGGATTTCAAACAATTGGCTCAAGTACGCGCCCGTCACCTCGCGTACAAGGCACTCAATTCAACAAATAACAAAACCTAAGGGGAAAGGTCCCCCACACAAGGTTAGACAAGCCACTTACCTCGAACCGGCTCAATATCAATAGAAACCACGCCTTTGCCACGAGTATCCGACTCCAAATGGCCCAAATCTATTCAATTCAGTTACATATCGTAAATAATATTGCAAACAACTGATTCCACTATTAAAGTTAAAGCTAGGGCGCGAAAATAGATAAAATGACCAAAACGCCCCTTAGGTCAACGTCTAGGAATCAAATAATTTTCACATTTTTAGAACCCTCGTACTCTCACGAGTCTAACCATATAAAAATCTCCCAAATCGGAGGTCAATTGCCCACTCAAAACGCAATAATTAGGTCTATGAAGTTTCTTCCAATTTTCCCCAATTTTGATCTTGAATTCAAATTCTAATGGTGGATTGAACTATATAATGATGAAATATAACAAGAAGGGACCAAGGACACGTTACCCAGTGATCTTCAATTCAAATCCCACTCAGAATCGCCTTAAACCGAGCTCTCAATTGATTTTTGCAACTTATGAACTCAAACCCTCGACATCTCTATTTCTGTCCAGGGGTTTCCGCTTCTGCGGACAAGGGACCGCTTCTGCGGTCCCGCTTCTGCAGACCACGAGCCGCTTCAGCGGTTCTTCATTAAGGTCAAGATTTCCACTTCTACGACCCTTCACCGCTCCTGCGGTTGCCGCTTATGCGGATTCATTACCGCTTCTGCGGTTTCAAACAAAATTCCAAGGACCGCATCTGCGACTACTATCTCGCAGGTGCGTAACCGCTTCTGCGGTTAAACTTCCACACCTGCGAAAACTGAAGAAGCACTCGAATTTTGCTCCTGCGGTGGTCTAGCCGCTTCTGCGCTTCCCAAACCGCAGAAGCGGAAATACCAGATGACAGAACCTTCAGCAATACATTCAACTTCAAAATTTTCCGCCAACCACCCGAAATCATCCCGAGGCCCCGGGACCTCAACCAAAAGCACCAATACCACCTAATACCTTATTCGAACTTGTACCAATCCTTAAAACACCTAAAACAACGCTGGAAACCCGAATTAATCAAAGATTCAAGCCTAAGAACTTCAAATTCCAACAAAACACACTTTCGATCAAAAACCTAACCAAACCTCGCCCGAATGACCTGAAATTTTGCACACACATCCCAAATGACATGACAGAGCTACTGCAACTTCCGGAGTTCCAATCCGACCCTCGGATCAAAAACTCACTATCGGACCGAAAACTTCAAAAATTCAAACTTCGGCATTTCAAGCCTAAGTGAGCTACGAGCCTCCAAAATACATTCCGAACACGCTCCCAACCCCAAAATCACCTAACGGAGCTAACGGAACCATCGGATTTCCATTCCGAGGTCGTCTTCACACTGTTCTGGTTACAGATCATTTTTCAACTCTTAAGCTCTCATTTAGGGACTAAGTGTCCCAAAACATTCCGAATCCCAACACCGAACGTCTCGGCAAACCAAAATAGCAGAAATGAACTTAGGGGAAGCAGTTAGAGGGGGATCGGGGCGTAAATTCCCAAAAACGACCGGCCGGGTCGTTACAATTCCCATATCACCACACAATTCCAATATTGAAAAATGCTTGGAATGTGACATCAAACCTCCAAATTGCAATTCTTCCCGGATGTTGACATTCTCTTTTTCCCCTGGACTAGAGTCAATCTCAACCATATTTTCATTTACACCGGTTGACTCTAACTCCATATTTTTCTTGGCATCACTAGCAAGCATGGAGTCGGTCGGCGGATCTTCAATTCTTGATTCCTCAAAGTAAAGCTCACTTTCTTACTCGGAGTTGGACTCTTCTCGATCTTTTTCCACACCCTCAAGTTGGTGGGCATAGTGCGGCTCAACCAATATTTTCATTTGATCTTCCAAAGTGTGGATATCCTCATTATTTTGAGTCAAGAATTGCTTCAAGTCCTCGAGTGCGAAGTTGTGCTTCTCCTCATTTTCAAGAATGGCCTCCAACATAAGCATCATCCTCTCATTTTGAGAATTTGAGAGTTCTTCTTGATTTGGATCAAGTGCCAAAGAAGGATTTCCGGCTTCCACATCTAAGGAAGGTTCTTGGCTGCCATTTACTTCCAAGGCTTTTTGGACCTCTAAAGCTTTAAGTATTTTTTCCATTTGTGAGTTCAACCTTTCAAGCACCAAATCATTTTGGAGGTTATTTTCTAAAAGCTCCTCCAAGGCACTTTGCTCTTTGTTTCCACCTTCAAGTAGGCATTCTAACATGAGCTTGAACTCTCCATTTTTACCATGCTCAATTTCTTCCACCTTCATATCCCTATCATTTTCATCACAAAAAGTAGAATCATCATAGCGGGGCTTGGGGAAGGGAAGGACAAATAAGCACAATTATCCCAATGACTACTTTCACGACCACACTTATCACAAATACTCCACTCATGGGTTTGAGATTGTGCGCTCAATCCACGCACGGTAGAATCTAAATAATTTTGCCACGAGTGTGGTCCTCCACAATAAGGACAAGGGTCATCAAAGTAAGAGCAACTACCATCCGACCAATTTTTATTATATGATGTCATTTTTTTGTTTATAAAACTAAGACAATAAACAAGAATCAAACAAGAATGATAGACCAAGGTAAGAAAGATAATTACACAAATATTCACAAGTTTGGACCAAAGCACTTACACTTATTTCTCAAACAACCTAAATTACGCCAAATTATTCCCCGGAAACGGCGCCAATTTTGATGACGTCCAAATCCACTACTAAAAAGTTAATGAACACGGTCGCATGCAATATAATTTACCCAACTATGAGTCGGGGTCGAATCCCACAGAGAACAATATGTAGGCGATTAGGAATGTAAGAGAATTATCACTTGTTATGCAATGCCAAACACTAAGAATTGTTTTGAGAAAATATTTATAGCTAATTGCGAAAATATAAACTAACCTAGAAAGCAAGTAAAATGGTCATTGGCTACAAGCATGGATACACGGGGAATTACACTCAAGTAACGAGCTAATGTATTTCATAATTTAACAAATATGAGCGAGTTTATGTTAACTAGCCTCGGGTAATAATTCTATATTAGCTTCTTCCGAAGACTAACAATACTTCCTAATTGAATTATCCCTAAAACAATTAAGATATTAAGCACACCCGATTATGGCTACAAGTAGTTCAATCCTATCCCTAGGTAGAATCTATAAAGAGAGGGTTAAAGCCTCAAGTTCTTGTTAATTATTCTTTCCCAACCCCAAATAATCTTTCCCAAAATTAATTTGAAGTTAATGGGCGAGTCCTAGGGTTAGCTAATCCCTTTGAAAATATTAAAGAACAAGAATAATTAAAGAAACAATAACTTACTTCATAATAAATAAAAATCATTCAATACATAAACACAACAAGATATTTAATCCACACTTTAATTATGAATATTCCCATAAACAAGATATTTAATACAGACTTGCGAAAATATGTTCGCATTTGCGAACCTGGCCCATCGCAAAATCCAAGAAATTGTCGCATTTGCGAACACTGCAGGATTTTTTGAAGTTCGCAATTGCGAAAGTTGGGTCGCAAATGCGACATCAGAGGGCTTAAACGGGTAAATGTGTTTCACTTTGAACAAAACTTAGAAAATTTGAGGCTCATCAAAAGATACACGACCTTCATCTTCCTCACTCTCCTAGCTCTCAAAGTCCACCATTTTTCACTCCTAAGTGCAAGCATCTAGGTATGAAAGCTTAATCGTTGCATCTTCTTCTTCTTCTTAATCTTCTTCTTCTTCTTCTTCTTCTTCTTCTCTCACTTATCTCTCAAAACCTAGGTTTTCAAATGGGTACTGTTTCTTCTGTCAGAAATTGTATAAAAAATGCTCAAATCATAAGTTGATTTCTGGGTGAGGTTGGTTAAGAGTGTGAGCTTATTGATTTGCTAAAAAAATGGGGAAGTCTGAGTACCCATGACCTTGTGAAAAAGGAGTAGTTTTGTGTGCTTCCTATGTGATCGATGAAAGGCCCGAATGAGATTCTTGGCCGAATCATTGAAAATTTTTAATTCATGGTCGTGTGTGAAATCTATTGCAAGATTTTGTGCTTAATTGATTGGGTTCTCTAAATTGTGCCTTTGTTCGAAATTTTTGGGGCTTGGGACTGTTCTTTGAGGAAAGTTTGGCTGGGGACGATGAGATCACAATTGCGATGGCCTCTTTGCATTTGCGAAGAGGTGGTCGCAATTTCGAAAAAGTCAAACCTAGTAGTCATCGCATTTGCGAAGATAGGCTCGCAATTGTGAATTCTGTGAATTTCTGTTAACTTCGCAATTGCGAAGAAAATGTCGCAATTGCGACATCAGAGAGCAGGCACCTGCAGATTTGAAAATCCTGAAATTTTTTCGAAGGCTGGGTTTCGATTGTCCAGTCATTCCATTGGCATATTTGACTCATTTTGCAATGTTTTCATAGCCATACCATGTTTTCACTCCAATCCTTTATTTACAGGTACCGAAGAATCCGCAAATGACAACCCTTTGGAAACTGAGGAGAACTATGACCAACACCGGTTCTTATCATTGGAATGCCAGGAACGATACTATGTTGAGCGGATTTCAAAGAAGTTGCTCCCGAAAAGTGGTATATTGCTGGATAAGGTCTCGGAACGGCTTCCCGAGTTCCATTAAAGTCTTGTAGACATGGGATGGATCTGTTTGGCCCCTCAACCTTGCAGATCCAATGAGCAATGGGTGAGGCAGTTTTATGCAAATCTCCCAGCCATCAGGTTAAGGAAGCCAAAGATGAGGATTCGCGGCAAAATGGTGCATTTCGGAGCTGAAGCTGTGAACCAAGTCTATCACCTACCGGACCATGACATGGCCACATTCCGTGCAAAAGACTGTGCCTCAAGGGAGTGGTTGGTCTCCAAATTATGCCCGGGTGCGGATGTTCCATGGGCAGCTGAAAAGAGAGGGATCACGTCCAAAGAATTCAATGCTGAAGCAAAGATATGGCTGGCCATCATATGCAGTCGCATCTCCCCTGTGTCGAATATATGGAATATACCGTAACGAGAGCTCAAATGAT
Organism: Nicotiana attenuata; assembly: GCF_001879085.1. Classification (NCBI taxonomy): domain Eukaryota; kingdom Viridiplantae; phylum Streptophyta; class Magnoliopsida; order Solanales; family Solanaceae; genus Nicotiana; species Nicotiana attenuata. The sequence continues at coordinate 9,230 of NW_017673425.1, forward strand.
AGCCTCCATTCTTGATGGTATTCAGCTCAATGTTGGTGAGATCTTCATCAATGAACTGAGGGAGTATCGGCTTCAAAATGGTATTTCATTAATATTCCCATCTCTGATCACTGAGTTGTGCCAACTTGCTGGGGTGGAGGAGCATCCGGGAGATAACTAGATAGAGCCGGGAAAGCCTATCAATCCATTGAAGAAAAGAGGGTAAGGGGGAGCCTTCAAGAGCAAGAAGAGAAAGTTGGGGTCTTCTTCTCAGATCGATCAGGGTAGCCAGCCATCATCTTCTGCATGAGGACCATTTACTGTGCTTACCGAGGAAATGCGGCTAATTCGCAACCTAGTAGCTGGCCTTCCACAGGGACCTAGGAAAACATCTGAGGGACCCGCTGCATACATTTCAAAGAAAAAGTTTCAAAAGTATCTTGATGATCAGAAAAAGCAGGGAGATCACCTTAAGACGCTGGAGAAGGTATACACTGATTTGGCTACGGCGCATGGTAAGTTGAGCAGCTCTCATGATAATCTGGCAAAGGCACACACCAGGATGAAGAAATGGGAGAAGAAAAGAGATAAATACTTTACCCGCATGTGGAAGAGTGTGAAGGGGCTGTGAAAAATCCTAAAGCTTCAAGACCGAGTGCCATCGACCAAGTCGGAAGATGATGATGATGCTCCAGTTCATTGGTCCGAGGAAGAAGAAGGAGAGGAGGATGCGACTGAGTCCGACAGTGAGGATGGCGCTTGATGCAGTATTCAGGGACCACTTTCCACCATTTTACTCTATTGTGTTTAGTTGCATTGGGGACATTGCAACATCTGTAGTTGGGGGTGGCTTCTCATATAACTGTTGATCTTGTATAATTGTGGATAACTATGGATATGGTAGATTGGTATTTTGTTTGTTTTCATGTGATGTTATTGTGTTTTCATGTGATGTGTTATATTAGTATGTTTACTAGCTTCTTGAATTTTTATCTTTATATATAGTATGTTTTATTGACTTGATGTTTATTAGCTTCTTAAATTTTTAGATAGTATGTTTTATTTTGGTGGCGATATCCTTGGTTTTCTTTGTACCGCGGTTCTTTTTCCGAGGATGCCAATTTTCTTTTTGAACCGGGAAATTGTTAGTAAATTTTTGTCAACTTTTCCCAACGATGGATAGCTATGCGACTTTCTTAAGGGAATTAGTTTAGATATCGTTTTTGTTAATTTAGGTAGAATAAGTGGTTTGAGTTGGGGTTTGGACCAATTGGCCAATTTGTGGCTTTCTTGGTACCAACATGATTTAAACCCCCGCATATGAATTTTTGATCTTTGAAAAAGAAAAATGATTGAAGTAAAGATCATTGTGATAACTTTAGACTCAATTTTTGGCCTTTGATTCACTAAATAGCTTCTTAGGCTATATGTGACTTCCTTGAGATTCATTGGTTTCAACTGAATTTTGGATTTGTATTCCACTTGAGTTTTCATGTGCCATGTGTGGTAAGTATTCCCGCCTGTCACGCAGGTGACCCGGGTTCGATCCCACCAACGGCGCCAATTTTGATGACGTCCAAATCCAAAAGTAAATGGACACGGTCGCATGCAATATAATTTACCCAACTATGAGTCGAGGTAGAATCCCACAGAGAACAATATGTAGGCAATTAGGAATGTAAGAGAATTATCACTTGCTATGCAATGCCAAACAGTAAGAATTGTTTTGAGAAAATATTTATAGCTAATTGCAAAAATATAAACTAATCTAGAAAGCAAGTAAAATGATCAATGGATAAAAGCAAGGATACAGGGGGAATTTCACTCAAGTAACGATCCAATGTATTTCACGATTTAACAAATATGAGCGAGTTTATGTTAATTAGCCTCAGGTAATAATTCTATATTAGCTTCTTCTGAAGACTAACAAGGCTTCCTAATTGAATTATCCCTAAAATAATTAAGATATTAAGCACAACCGATTATGGCTACAAGTAGTTCATTCCTATCCCTAGGTAGAATCTATAAAGTGAGGGTTAAAGCCTCAAGTTCTTGTCAATTAATCTTTCCCAAAATTAATTTGAAGTTAATGGGCGAGTCCTAGGGTTAGCTAATCCCTTTGGAAACATTAAAGAACAATAATAATTAAAGAAACAATAACTCACTTCATAATAAATAAAAATCATTCAATACATAAAAACAACAAGATATTTAATCCACACTTTGATTATGAATATTCCCATGAACAAAATTTAAGTGTTGAAATAAATACTACACACTTAGATATTCAATATAAAGCAAGGAAATGAAGAATGAGCACAAATGAGAGAAATTATCAACCAAAAGCTTCAAATCTTCAAGACCAAAGTGTGTGTGCAAGAACCCTAGCTCTAAAACTTGTTCTCTCTAGTCTTGGGACAGAAAAATAAGCCAAAGATCTGCAAAAGATATTTATGAATGAGCTGGTTTGTGTATTAAATGGTTTGGGGTTAAAATCGTGAAATTCCAGATCTGCCCAGTTTTTTCGCCCAGTTTCTTCTTCGCGTTCGCGAAGGTTTGTTTCCTTCATCTTCGTGTTCACGATGGACCCTTCGCATTCGCGAAGGTTTGGGTTCTGCTGCTTTGCGTTCGCGATGTATCCTTCACGATCGCGAAGGTTTGAGTTTTGCTGCTTCGCGTTCGCGAAGGGTAAATCACTGGGCAGACTTCCATTGTCCATTTTACCTCTTTTTTGACTTGTTTTCACTTGATTTCTTCGTCATCACTTCTAAATCACATACAACCTGTAAAATAGAAGTAAATGATATTAAACACACAATTTTATTAATCAAACATAGCAAAAATCTAAGTTTAAAGACGAGATAAGTTGGTAAAATACCCTTTTATCAGGTGCCAAGAGAGGGTCACGATAGAACGGGTAAAGGCTTGTAACATGGTTTTCAAATGAGAAAGGCTAAAGGCTCGAAGGGGTTGACTAGGGATGACATGATTGGTAGGTAATAGAAAACTCAAACGGGCCAAGGAAAGCCTACAATCACTTCTGAAGCCAAAAAAAACTTAGGATTTCGCCTTAAAACACATTAGGGTCAAGTTCTAGACCTTTCGTACGGGTACTTGGAGTAGCAACAAAGCATCTCACTCCTCACGCACTAGACTGTTAAAGAGGGCAGAGTCGAGGTCCCGCAACGACCACATTCAAGGTTGAAGATCACTATGGTCCAACTAGACCACCCGATGGTACCAAAGTCAACACAAGAGTCACAAAGTCACTAACTAGGGCTATTTCCTTTTATAAAACTTGTCTCTAACCATAAGCACGTAGTTAAATGTGTTGGTGGCAAATGAAGCACGTTTGACTCTTCGAGTTTGACTTAATCAGGTTTTTTATTCATTACTACTACTATTATTACCTAAAAACAAAACAGAATCATTCCCTTAAGAAGGTTGTCACGCCATATATCCATCGTTGGGACGAGTCACCCGGTTCACACAATAACTACCTTTGAAAAGAATCATGACATTAAGAAAACCAAAGGCTTATTATCTATTGAAACATAAAAAAAGCTACTAAATCAAACACTAACAAATATGGAAACAAACATAAATAAGCTATAAAGCGAAAATTATTGAAAGCAGAACGAATATACATAATAGAGAAGAGAGAGAATATATACATGATGAGAAATAAAAAGAAAATAGTATCAAGTTAATTACAGGCCAAATGTCTCAGAATCATCAAATAAGATCAAATAAACTCCACCCCCCCTCCCCCCGAATAAAAATAAGCATTGTCCTTAATGCTTAATAAAATAAGAGTAAAGGAAGGGAAAGAGTGAAGAAGACTCCCTATGGCTCCTTAGACATCTCTGTGTCCCCAGCAATGTCACCGCCCTCAGGCTCATCCAACTGGATCTCATCATCCTCAACTCTGGGAGTGGCCGGGTTGGTGAACATCTGACGCACTGCCTCGACAGTGTCGGCAGCCACGTCTGGCTCCTCAAGCTGGCCAGCTGGTGCAAACGATGCTGATGGTGCTGTAGGACCTGGGTCAATCAGCAAGTCGAAGGGAAGATCTCCAGCTGCTGCAATCTTGGTCACCTGTCTTCGGAGCTTGTCAACTGACTTCTTAGTGGTCTGGGACTTTCTCATTTTCTTTACTTCTTTTCCTTGCCATAATAGTAGTCTGGTTCTCCAGGAGCTTCTTCAATGTCTCTTGAACTATCGGGGGAACCTGAGCTACCTGAATAGAGGACTGCGCTGCGGTGGTTGTCTGCATCCAGTTGTTGAGGCTCGCCAATGTCTAGGAGACTCGCAGCCCATAAAGTAGGGCAGTAGGCATGGGCACCAACCTCAAGGCCGAGGTGGAACCTGTGATAGGGACTGCAGTAAAAACTAAAGATGACAGGGGAGGCATAGTTGTGGCACTAGATGAAGGCTTGGCCAAAGAGAATGGAACATCAACTACTTCCGCAACTACCATCGCTGGCTCATCAGACTGGCCTGTGGTGGTAGATGGCTGACCTTTTCTCTTAGGGTTGTTCGCATCCATCAACGAGTAGCATGAGAAAGGCTTCTTCAGCCGCACCTTTGTATCATAATCCTTTGGCTCAACCCTCTCACTCTGAGATACACTGTAATAGTGTTAGGACACGGGTAGGACGAGTCTTCTTGTCGAGAAATCACTGAGATATTGGCCGACATCATGGCACCCACATTGATAGGGTACCTGGTCATGATAGAAGCAACTAGAACTGTCTGAGGAATCGGAAGATAGGTCTCATTCTGGCTCGGGTCCAGTGTACTACAGACAAAGTTTTGCCACCCTGTTGCCTCAAAACTCAGAGTGCTCCGATGGAGAGGCACCCCTGTTGTGATCCATGGTGGTGGTGGTCCCGGTGCAGCTAGAATGTCCCGCTAACCAAGGACGAGCTACATCCCCAAGTGCACACTTCTTTAAGTACTTTGTGGGCTCAACATCATCAAATTCCAAGTACATGTTCAATGTGTGCTGATCAAATTGCACTTTGAGATTTCTCACTTTGGTTACCTTTGTCCCCTTTTGATATGCGCCACATTGGCGTAGAATTCCGGGACAAGTGTCACGACCCGGATTTCCCACCCTTGGGAGTCGTGATGGCGCCTACTCGTAGAAGCTAGGCAAGCCACGAACTTAGAAATCGTTAACTCTTTTATTTTAATCCTTTTTATAAATCATATCAACAAGTGACAAACGTGTAAATAACAACGGACAATTAGATTAAAGCAGAAGACTTAAACAAAATAAACTAAGCAACACGGAAATGCACATATGTCTCTACCCAGAAACTGGTGTCACAACATTCACGGACTGTCTAAGATCACTACATACAAATGTCTAAAAGAAAGAAACTCCGTCTGTTTCGGTACAAGTGATAACAGAATCATAAAAAGAGATAGAAGAGATGCAGGGCCTACGGACGCCTGCAGGACTACCTCGGGATCTCGGTGGACTGAAGGCTGGCTCCCCAACTACTGCTACTGACCAAACACGGCTCCGGTATCTGCACACAGTGCAGAGTGTAGTATCAGCACAACCGACCCCATGTGCTGGTAAGTGTCTGGCCTAACCCCGGCGAGGTAGTGACGAGGCTAGAACCAGACTCCAGATAAACCTGTGCAAACTATATACTATATGGCGGAAGAATAAACAGGTAATAAGCAGTTTAAAAGGGAGGGGGTACATGCTTCGGGGAACAATATCAAACTAATGGAAACCAAGTAAATATATGAAAGAACAGTACAATATCTACAACAATACAATAACACTACCGTTGCGGCGCGCAACCCGATCCCTTATCAATTAACACAGTTGCGGCGTGCAACCCGATCCATATATATATGACTGTTGCAGCGTGCAACCCGATCCAATATATATAACTGTTGCGGCGTGCAACCCGATCCAATATTTATATATAACTGTTGCGGCGTGCAACCCGATCCAATATAATATCTGTTGCGGCGTGCAACCCGATCCAATATTTATATATAACTGTTGCGGCGTGCAACCCGATCCAATATAATATCCGTTGCGGCGTACAACCCGATCCATATATATATATATATATATAACTGTTGCAGCGTGCAACCCGCACCAAATATACACCTTACATTGATCATGACAACAGTCCCGGCAAGGGATTAACCATAAATTATACTATCCCGGCAGGGGAACTCAACAGTACAAGTATATACGTCCCGGCAAGGGAGAATCAGCGACACCAACGTATAGATACTCGTCACCATGCCTATACGTCGTACTCAACAAGAAACAAGTAACAAATGTGACTCAACTCCTAATCCCTCAAGCTAAGGTTAGACCGAACACTTACCTCAAACTTTCACAGCCAACTCACTCCTCGATTACCGCCTTTCCTTTCGAATTCGGCTCCAAAATCAATTGTATCTATACATAAATGACTTCATAACATCAATAAATGCTAAACAATTCGAACCCAATGCCTAATCATAGCTTTCTAGGCATTCTTCCCAAAAACCCAAAAACCGACCCCGGGCCCGCTTGGTCAAAACACGAGATTCGGACCAAAATCAAATCTCCCATTCACCCACGAGCCAAAATATATAGTTATTTCCAGAATTCGACCCCAAAACGAGGTGTAAATTTCCATTAATCAAAAAGCCCTAGTTCTACCCAAATCCCTAATTTTCTACCCTTAATTACATGTTTTAGGCCTAGAATTCTAGTGGGTGTTAATGGAAAATGAAGGAAACAAGTTAAATATTATTTACCCAAGAAGCTTTGGTAAAGAAGTGCTTCAAAAATTGCCTAGGAGCTTTGGAGAAGAAAGGGTTTATGAAAATTCCGTAATGGGTTCTGTTTTGGGACTTTAAAATAACTGGGCAAAATTGCCCTTCGCGTTCGCGATGGGCGCTTCGCATTCGCGATTGGTCAGGCTGGGCAGCCTTTGCGTTCGCGGACAATGGCTCGCGTTCGCGGAGTATGAACTCCTCGAGCCTACGCGTTCGCGGAACCAGTGGTTGCATTCGCGATGCACAAGCGGTGACCCCCTTCCCCATGACCCTATGCGTTCGCGTCACACAGGTCGCGTTCGCGATGAGCAATCCCCCTAGGCTCCGCGTTCGCGACTGTGGCTTCGCATTCGCGAAGAAGAACCTGGACACCTGGGATCTTTGCCTTACGCGTTCGCGAGTGATACCACGCGAACGTGAAGGGTAAAATCCCTGGGCACTGACTGCAGAAAATCTGCAACTTTTCTTAAACTCAAAACTTCCCGAAACACATCCGAAACACACTCGAGCCCTCGGGACTCCTAACCAAACACATGTACTAACTCAACCACATCATACGAACTTATCCGTGCGATCAAATCGCCAAAATAACATTATTATCAACAAATTAAACCTCAAAACCAAAGCATTTTTTTTCAAGCTTCTTAAACATCAACTTTAGCAATTCAAGTCCGAATCACGTCAAATGACGTCCGTTTTCACCAAATTTTACAGAAACATCTTAAATCATATATAAGACCTGTATCGGGCACCGGAACAAAAAAATACAGGCCCGATAACAACATGTTCTAATCAAATTTCATTTCAATTTTTCCTTAAAAATTTTAGAAAAACAAATTCCTTTAAAAATTCATTTTTCGGGCTCGGGACCTCGGAATTCGACTCCGGGCATACGCCCGAGTCCCATATTTTCCTACGGACCCTCCGGGACCGTAAAATCACGGGTCCAGGTCCGTTTACCCAAAACTTTGACCGAAGTCAAATTAACTCATTATATAACCAAATTTTATCATTTTTCATAGATTTTCATATTTAAGCTTTCCGGCTACGCGCCCGGACTGCGCACGCAAAACGAGGTGACTCTAAATGAGGTTTTCAAGGCCTCGGAGTCACAGAATTTAATTTAAAATAAGTGATGACCGTTTGGGTCATCACATTCTCCACCTCTAAAACAACCGTTCGTCCTCGAACGGACATAAGAAGGAAGTACCTGAGTCGGGAAAAAGATGGGGATAATGGCTCCGCATATCGGACTCAGACTCCCAGGTCGATACCTCAGGAGGCTGACCTCTCCACTGAACACGAACAGAAGGAAAACTCTTCGACCTCAACTGACGAACCTGCCGGTCTAGAATAGCCACTGGCTCCTCCTCATAAGACAAGTCCTTGTCCAACTGGACAGTGGTGAAATCTAACACGTGGGCTGGATCGCCGTGATACCTCCGAAACATGGACACATGAAACACTGGATGCACGGCTGATAAGCTCGGCGGCAATGCAAGTCTATAAGCCACCTCTCCAACTCTATCAAGAATCTCAAAAGGACCAATGAACCTAGGGCTAAGCTTGCCCTTCTTCCTAAATCTCATCACGCCTTTCATAGGCAACACTCGGAGCACTACCGGCTCACCAACCATAAAAGCCACATCTCGAACCTTGCGGTCTGTATAACTCTTTTGCCTGGACTAAGCTGTACGAAGCCTATCCTGAATGATCCTGACCTTGTCCAAGGCCTCCTGAACCAGATCTGTACCCAACAACCGAGCCTCTCCCGGCTCAAACCATCCAACCGGAGAACGACATCGCCTACCATATAAAGCCTCATAAGGAGCCATCTAGATACTCGACTGGTAGCTGTTGTTGTAGGAAAACTCTGCTAAAGGCAAAAAGTGATCCCACGAACCTCCAAAGTCAATGACACAAGCTCAGAGCATATCCTCCAATATCTGAATAGTCCGCTCGGACTGCCCATCCGTCTGAGGATGGAATGTTGTGCTCAACTCAACCCGTGTGCCCAACTCTCACTGAACTGCTTTCCAGAAACGCGAGGTAAACTGCGTACCCCGGTCCGAAATGATAGATATGGGCACACCATAAAGGCGAACAATCTCTCGAATATAGATCTCAGCCAACCTCTCAGAAGAATAGGAGACTGCCACAGGAATGAAATGTGCTGACTTGGTCAGCCTATCAACAATGACCCATACTGCGTCAAACTTCTTCCGAGTCTGCGGGAGTCCAGTAACGAAGGCCATAGTGATCCGCTCCCACTTCCACTCGGGAAGCTCAATCCTCTAAAATAAACCACCAGGCCTCTGATGCTCGTACTTAACCTGCTGACAATTCAAACACCGAGCCACATATGCAACAATATCCTTCTTCATCCTACGCCACCAATAATGTTGCCGCAAGTCCTGATACATCTTTGCAGCGCCCAGATGAATAGAGTACCGGGAGCTATGGGTCTCCTCCAAAATCAACTCTCAGAGCCCATCCACATTAGGCACACATACTCGAGCCTACAATCTCAAAACTCCATCATCATCTAAGGTAACCTGCCTGGCACCTCCGCGCTGCATCGTGTCTCTATGGACACACAAATGGGGATCATCATACTGCCAATCACGGATACGCTCCAATAATGAAGAACGAGCGACCGTGCAAGCCAACACAGGATTGGGCTCAGAAACATCCAGTCTCACGAACTGATTGGCCAAAGCCTGAACATCCAAAGCAAACAGCCTCTCACCGACCGGAATATAAGCAAGACTACCCATACTGGCTGACATCCTACTCAAAGCATCGGCCACCACATTGGCCTTTCCCGGATGGCATAGAATGGTGATATCATAATCCTTCAACAACTCCAACCATCTCCTCTGCCTCATATTCAACTCCTTTTGCTTGAACAAATACTGAAGACTCTTGTGATCAGTGAACACCTCGCATGCCACGCCATACAGATAATGCCTCCGAATATTCAATGCGTGAACTATGGATGCCAACTCCAAATCATGAACCAGATAGTTCTTCTCATGAATCTTCAACTGCCGCGAAGCATAGGCAATGAACTTGCCACCCTGCATCAACACTGCACCAAGCCCAATGCGAGAAGCATTACAATAAACTGTATAAGGCCCTGAACCTATGGGCAAAACCAACACCGGTGCCATAGTCAGAGCTGTCTTGAGCTTCTGAAAGCTCGCGTCACAGTCATCCGACCATCTGAACTAGGCACCCTTCTGGGTCAATCTGGTCATCGGGGCTGCAATAGATGAAAACCCCTCCACGAACCGACGATAGTAGCCTGCCAATCCCAAGAAACTCCGAATCTCTGTAGCTGATGCTGGTCTAGGCCAGCTCTTGACTGCCTCAATCTTCTTTGGGTCCACATGAATACCCTCTGCTGATACAACATGACCCAAAAATGCAACTGAACTCAGCCAGAACTCACACTTAGAGAACTTGGCATATAACTGACTATCTCTCAGAGTCTGAAGAACCACTCTAAGGTGCTGCTCGTGCTCCTCCTAGCTGCGGGAATATATCAATAATATCATCAATGAAGACTATCACGAACGAATCCAAATAAGGCCTGAACACTCGGTTCATCAAATCCATAAAAGCTGCTGGGGCATTTGTCAACCCGAATGACATAACCAAGAACTCATAATGCCCGTACCGAGTATGGAAAGTTGTCTTAGGGACATCGGATGCCCTAATCCTCAACTGATGGTAGCCAGATCTCAAGTCAATCTTGGAAAATACCTTGGCACCCTGAAGCTGACGAACAAATCATCAATCCTCGGCAGCGGATACTTGTTCTTGATTGTTTCCTAGTTCAATTGCCGGTAATCAATACACATTCTCATTGACCCATCCTTCTTCTTGACAAACAACACCAGCGCACCCCAAGGCGAAACACTGGGTCTAATGAAACCCTTCTCAAGCAAATCCTGCAACTGTTCCTTTAGCTCTTTCAACTCAGGCAGGGCCATACGATACGGCGGAATAGAAATGGGCTAAGTGCTCGGAGCCAAATCAATGCAAAAGTCAATATCCCTGTCGGGTGGCATACCCGGCAGGTCTGAAGGGAAAACATCAGGAAACTCACGAACAACGGGCACAGAATCAATAGAAGGGACCTCAACACTAGAATCACGAACATATGCCAAATAGGCCAAACACCCCTTCTCGACCATACGCCGAGCCTTCACATACGAAATGACACTGCGGGTAGAATGACCAGGAGTCCTGATCGCTGCCAACTCTACACTACTATAAAGTAGGAAGAGAGGGTCGCAATAGCTTTTACCTGATATGAGGGTCGGGATCAAATTCCTCAGAGAGCTAGAAATTGGAGCTGGGTATCTATCTAGACTAGAGTCGTGTAATTGTTCTAAATATCACTTCTAGCATTTTTGGGTTTTTCAATTATAAACTACTATTGTCAAACTACTAATTGAAACTAGATTATGCTACGAGATAATTGCTAAAGTTGTCTCTAATGGGAAGAAGGGCACTAGGGTCGTGACATCACCTAGGTGGCTAATTGACGGGTAGATGTTACTAAGGTTCGATTGACATAATTGGGGCTTATGTATAACAGTTGCACAATTTTACCCACTCTCACACCTCTCGGTAGAGAGAGTGATTTTGCCCAATTGACTCTATCGAGACTAAATGGGTAGGCAAATTAGGACAAGCAACTAGGGTTCAAGTAGGGTGATTACTCTCTCGAGATTTAACCCGTTAATTGGGACTATCATTTCTCATGAGTCCATCCCAATTCCTTGTTGGGTCAATTTTGGGGTCATGGACTCTCTTTCTCAAGAAGAATTAAACCCACAAAGATTGAATCAGTGTTTGCAACCACCAATTCTAAATTAAAACATAAAATCAACCCAAATAGCAAACACCCATAGTCAATCTAACCCTATATGGCAACACCTATCAATTACCCACACTAGGGTTGAGCCACAACCCTAGCTAATGGGTTTAGCTACACATGCTTGGAAGAGAAAATGAAGAAATAGATGAAGAACAAGACATAATAACTAAATACTAAATTAAATTGCAAGAATCTATCGTTAATTTGAAGCTAAGATGCCAAAAATGGCTACAAAAGTTGTTCTCACGAGCGTAGCTGTGTTCTAGAGATAACAGATGACCTAAAAATGGTAAAATGTCCTATTTATACTAGGCTGGAAAAACTGGACAAAAATACCCCTGCGGGGTCAGTGCGGACTGCGCAAAATTGACCGCGGCCGCACAAGGCTCTTGAAATTCAAAATTTTAGCTCTCTGAAGTTGGGCTTCGCGGACCGCGTAAAATGGACCGCGGTCGCGGAGGGAGTTGGCGCGGTCCGCACAATAACGATCGCGGACCGCATGGCATTGTTTTGGAAAAATTGTAGTCCTCTGAATCTCTTGACCGCGGACCGCACAAAAGAGTAGTGCGGCCGCGGAGCCCTGACCGCGGACCGCGAGATATGGACCGCGGCCGCATTTCCCTTGAGTCCAGTTTGCCAACTCTCTGAATCTTCTAGTGTGGCCGCATACCAATTTGCGCGGTCCGCACTAGGGCTTCTTCCCTTAGATTTCTTGGTCATTGATACTTGAACAAGTTTCACTCTTTTTTGAGCCGATCTTTGATATTTCGTCGCTTTGTCGATCAAACCTGCAAACAAGCACAACCTGTGAGCCTTTTGGGGCTATTTTGTACAAATATATGATCAAAGCATAGGCAAGTAAGGGCATAAAACATGTTAAAATCCTAACTTATCAGACAACCTAGATAAGTAACGAGAAAAGCCTTGCCCATAAAGCCTGAACATTTTCTAATCCTGTTGATTCTAGTTGCAGCAGTATTAGGAGCAGTTAAGAAGTAGCTTTTATCCCTATTAACAAGTTAACCCGAGCTTCTTTCATATTTATAAATAGTGTTCATGACCAGATTAATTGAGGTAGAACCACCACTACAGAAAATAACAATATCATTAGCAGGCATAGAGAAGAGAATGAATTTAGGATTCCTATAAAGGGAGTTAAGAGGCCTTGACAGGACCTCAACAGCTATTATGAAGAGAGTTGGAGATAAGGGATCTCCTTGTTTAAGCCCTTGAGATGATGGGAAGAAACCATGTCTAGTACCATTGACTATGACAGAGTACTACACGATAGATATGAGATTATGGATCATTAGAATCTATCTGAGAAACCAAATTTCCTTAAAACAGCATAAATAAACTCCCATGACATTCTATCATATGCTTTAGCCATATCAAGTTTAATCACTACATTACCACATTTGTTTATGTGAGTAATATTGTGAATGATTTCTTGGGCTAGCAGAATATTCTCAGAAATCAATCTATCTTCAACAAATCCACTTTGATTCAAGGAAACTATTTTATACAAAAGAGTACTCTAATTGAAATAATTTTGGAAATAATCTTGTTAGTGAAATTTGAAAGGCTAATAGGTCTAAACTCAGCAAAAGTAGCAGGATTATCAACTTAGGAATTAAGACCAAGCAAGTATGAGAGTAGAATTTAGTCAAACCTTTTCCTTTGAAGAATTCTATCACAAATGCAGTAACCTCCTTTTGGATAATGTCCCAGCAACTCTGAAAAAAAATTGCCATTAAAGCCATCTGGACCTGCAGTGCTATGAGGACTTAGGCTAAAAACAACTTTCTTGATTTCTTTATCATCTGGAATCTTGCTCAACATGTTATTGTTATCCATTAAGATACAAGAAGGAATACAATCCGGAATAGAAGTGTTGATCGTAGGAGGGGTAAGGTTGAAAAGAGATTGAAAGTGATTAACAGCATTCCTAGCTATCTTTTCATCCCCCTTGATCCAATTTCCCTTTCTGTTTTTGATACGGTTGATCTGTTGCCTTCTTCTTCTCTCCCTAAGGATTGAGTGGAAGTAGCTAGTATTATTATCCCCCTTTTCGAACCATTTTACCTGAGATTTTTGTCTAAACATTGATTCTTGAAGACTAAGCAATCTAATAAATTGAGCATGCGCCTTCATGACTTCTTCTCTACTATTTTCCGAGTTATTCTCAATGTCAATTTCTTCTAAAATAATAACAGCTTCATTTATATCACCTATTTCATTCCTGGACCATTGAGTCAGCCTTTTACTTAGAGCCTTGAGCTTGGATTGTAGGATCCACATAGGATTGCCTAGCACTTCAGTATCCCAAACATCCTTGACAATGTCAAAGAACCCTTCTTGGTTCACCCAGCAATTCATAAATCTAAAGTATTTAATGTTATATTGGTTTCCAATCAAATTCTTCATAAGAAGAGGCATGTGATCAGATCCAGTCCTAGCAAGGTGCCTAATAGAACACCTGTGAAAAAGCTGATTCCACAAGTCATTAACAAAAACTATGTCTAACCTTTTCCAAATTCTTTTCCCAAGTCTTCTGTTGTTACACCAGGTATAGTTTGAACCATTATACCCAATATCAATGACCCCACTGTTGTTCATACATATTTAAAACTCCAAGCTTCTATACATTCTGTGAGTCTTACCCCCTAGTTTCTCATTAGGATCGATTATGACATTAACCCCCCCCCCCCCCCCCCCATGCTCCAAGGAACATCTACCACCAAATTGTCCTATTCAAGAGCATGCCAAAGATCTTTTCTGTCATTGGAATTACATTTAGCATATATAGCAGTAATGCAAATATGTTGCATTCCAATAGCTTTGTACATTTTGATAGTAACATGTTGGTCACTGACCGTAATAACCTTAGTGGGGTTGTAAGCATTCCAAAAGCACCAGATTAAACCATTGTTGTTGAAGCAACAGTGTTGAAATCCAAGGAATTTTCGGTAGCCATCTACTTTTTCTTTAGAACTAAAGGGTTCGAAGACAGCCACAAATTGAGTGTTGTTGAGATTGATCAATTTCTTTTGCCTGTGAATTACTTTTTTGGATCTAAACCCCCTAATATTCCAAAAAGGGCACTAATAATTGGAACAATTAGGGGTGATTTCCTCTTTTTGATTCCTTCTCAAAGAAGGTTGAGTCTTGTTTTTGTTTCTTTTGCCACTTTTCCTGGTTTCCTCCTTCCCCTTCTTGTAGTTTGTTGCAGATCTTCGCTGTGACTATGAGTGTCTTGATCTTCTTTTCTCATTTCCTTCTGATTATAAGACTGATCAACCATTTGAAGATTATCACTGATATCATCCTCATGGTTAGAGTTGTTACAATCTTCCTTGTTCTCATATAAGTCCATGACCAATTAAAGGCCAGGTTGATTCCTTATTTCAGTAGGGACAGTTGATGAATTAGAGTCACAACAGAGTTGATCGAGGTTTTCTTTTTCCTCAATTCTGTCTTCTTGAATATTCCGCCTGTGGATATTCTGCATTTGTTGCTCATCCTCTGTATTAGGCTCATTCCCCTTGGATATGCTTTCATTATTATTGAGCTCTATACCTTGATCTTGTAGAAGTACTTTGTCATCTTTAGCAGCGCTTAGCAAGCTCTCCTCTATGGCCTGCTTCGTGAGATCATTCTGTTTTGCTGTCGAGCCAGCCATTTCTTTTCTTTTGCTGCTACTCTAGGCAGGTTTGAATAGCACCTTACTCTTCTTTTCTGGCATCTTTTTGGTCTTCTTTTTCTTGTTCTTTTTCCTGCTTTCCTTCTTGGTATTGAGATTTTCGTTATCTGTTTGCTGATTCAGGGCAGTGTCCAAACTGGAGATTTTTGGTCCTCTCTGTTACTATTGATTGCTTGTTTTCTTTCTTCAATTCTTGTGTCTAATTGAGTATCCATTTCCTGATTCCTTCCCTCACCTTTTTCCTTTTGTTCAGCTTTCTTCTTTTCAAGGGCCCTACAATTGATCATATAGTGCCCTATTTTTCTACAATATTTATAGTATTTTGGGACCCCTACATATTCCAATTTTTGTGTGTATCCTTTGAGTGGAGAGTCTTCATATTCTTGACCTACGAAGACACTTTGTGGCAGAGGTTTAAGCAAATCAACCTCTACTCGGATTTTGGTCATACTTGGTCTTGTTCTCCCCATCGTAGCAGCATCTAGAGCTAATGGAGTACCAACTAAGCTCAGGAGCTATTTTATATAGTGCCAATCATGCATATGGAAAGGCAAGCCTGGTAACAGACCCCATGTAGGGGCAACCGGCATATCCTCCTCCGGTTTAACGTCTGGAGACCATTTTGTAACCACATCTGCATCCCGTCAATTTCAATGACCCGTCGGAACCAAATAATTTTCCAATCTTCCTCGTTAAAAAGATCAATAAAAATATTATGATTGTCAGAAATCCCAATTCTTACTGATCCTTTTAGAGAGACAATTTCTTTGAATTTAGACCTAATTCTGTCAATTTGGGGGCGAGGTCTAAGGAATCGACCCACAATAGTAAACATACATGAATCAACCATAATACCATAGTAATCTGAAGCCTTGAATATAACAGCATGCATACCATTGTGTGTTCTTCTATCACTTTCTCTTTCAATTGGTGAGTTAAGATCGGAGATGAGCTTGATGGAGATGAAATATTATCTGCATATGATTGTTTTCCTAGGGAATTCTCATTCATGTGAGTAGTCTCCCCCTTAGTCTGATTTTGATCGCCCAGACGCGCCGGTTGGAGGCCTCCCGACGGCTCCATCTCGTGGAGCGTGGTCAGAGCGCGCTTAGAATAGATCCGTTAGGTAGAGACGTTGAAGAGAAATAAAATTACAATGACTTATGGTTGAGTATCTCTGGCTTGTTGTTCTTGAAAAGCTGTTTCCTTTTAGTTTCCGTTTGTAGTTAGATAATTACTTCGCAAGTCCAACCTTTGCAAAAACCGTCTTTTTTTTTTAGTCCTACATGTAAGGTAGGGCTAAAAAACGGGTAAAGAGAAAGTTTTTCTTGAGTTGATGGTCTATCGGAAGTAATCTCTTTATTTCACATAAGGTAAGGATAAGATATGCGTACACTCTCCTCCCTGGACTCACTTGTGGGATCACAATGAGTATGTTATTATTTAAGGTGAAGGTTAACTAGACCCAATGTAACTTATTACGCTATTAACATAAAATATTTTAACGCTGTCAGTATTTTTAATTGTTCTAATAAGTTGTCTATTTCTTTTTAGATTACTAAATAAAAACATGCAAATGCTCCTCATATTCAAAAAGAAAGATGAGCATGCTCATTCATTTACGAAAAACTTTTTTAAAAAAAATAAAAGAAAAAAAGAAGAAGAGAAAATCTGTCAAATGCTGCTAAGGGAGGGTCGTCTCATGAATATGCTTGGGTTTCAAATACCTAAATACTGAATGAGAGGTACTGTGTCTTATCAAGTCTAAGAAAACCTCTCTTACTGTTATATATATATATAATCATTATATTTATTAAATATTTGAGAATATTGAATATTCTTTGCATGGGTCGCCAAAGAATTCACAACCTTTATTTTGCTTATTCTATGTGAGATCAGGTGTTGTATCTTTTGATTGATTTATTGAATATGCTATTGTCAACGATATAATTCCTATGTTATTACAAAGTAGTTTTTATTATTTATCAAACAACAACAACGAAAAATATGGTATAATCCTACAAGGATTTGTTTTTGTTGTTATTTTATACCTACCTTGCTAACGCATAAACTATTTATGTTTGCTCTTTATAAATCAATTCCATGCCTTCTTCAAACTTTAGGAAAGGAAAACAATCGCTAGTAGAGATTAGTTTTCCTCCTTACTAGACCCTACACACAGTGGCGGAGGCAGGATCTCCACGAAGGGGGTTCAAAAAATGTTTTTTGTAGCTAGTGGGAATTGAACCCATGACCTTATGTAGATTTTGAACACCCTTGACCACTAAACTATAGTTTTGGATTGTGTCAAGGGTATTCAAAACTTAATATATAGAGGTAAAACACAGATTTTGCCTTATATATACAGTGTTCGGGTGAACACCCTTGCATCCCCTAAATCCGCCCCTGCCTACACAGCATGAATCTGGATGGGTCAGTTATGAGTTTCGAATACCATATGTTTAATTAATAAAAAGAGAAAAAATTGCATACTTTTAAAATCTTTCCTTCTAACTTTTAAGATTATATATTGACTCCAAAAAGGGGGAAATGGAAGAATATTTGTCCCACTATTTTTCCTAGGACATTATATTGGACTTCCTATTTATATATGATTTAAAACTCTAAATATTAGCTTTCGTTTAGCCATATGGTACGCACCGGACTCTCTATTTTTCTCCCACAAAAACTCAAAATGATAGAGAAAAGATGTAGGGTTTGGATATTTAAATTAAAGGTGCAGCACGTATAATTTCATAAATGCAGGGCAGATATCAAATTTCATATTCAAATTCTTGTAGTTATAAGGTTTGATAAAAAGTTATTGTATCAGCCGTCTGAAGTAAAGTCCTAATTAAATAATTCTATAAGCAGACTCAATTGCCAACGGTAATGACTGCACAGAATATTAATAAGCTAACATGATTTCACCACAAGATTTGAAATATTAGCTATAAGTAGTTGAATTTCTACGCGCAAATTTAAAACACCAATATTCTCCTTTACATTTTTATGCTAGGATTATGAAAAAAAATATAAAATAAAAATTTGAGTAAGTTCTAATTTTAATATGGATGTCGAATTGACATAGAAAGATACAATTCGCTCAATTTTTTTGTAAACTACGACGGAATAACCAGCACATCAAATGGGCTTATTGTTAGTGTCTGTATTCGAAAATATAATTTCTGCAGAATAAAACGAAATCAGAAACCAAAGACAGAAATAGAACAAAATGAATAACGTTCCGAACCCAAAAGAAAACTGTATTTTCGTAAGGAATTTAATCTCTTCACTGTTGCCCAAGGTTGTTGGATTAATTCATCCTAGGATAGAATGGAACAACTATTATGTAATATTAGCAATGAAAATTACAGAACTTCATCAACTCAACAAACGGTAGTAAACCACACTGATGCTTACATTTTTGCTTTTGGAAAACAGATGCAGAAATGTAGAAGAGAGAGGGGAGAGTATGCAAATTTTCGGTGGTCAGAAAGTGAGACCGAACCTTTGAATTTATAGCCAAACAGTCTGGGTTGAATAGATTCAAAAGTAGTCGTTAGGAAATTATCCGCGAATTAAAATCCAAAATACGCACGAAAATATCAGGAAAAAGAAAATTAAATAACGGAAAACGGGAAATAAATTTGGTCCAATCCCAATCCGAAGCCGAAGCCGAAGCCGAAGCCGAAGCCGAAGCCGAAGCCGAGCCGAGCGAGCGAGCGACGACGACGGCGCGAGGCACCACTTCTTCTTAACTCTTTAAGATCTAGAAGATGTGCTTCTCTATATAAGCACAAAGATTTTCTTTTCTTCTTCCGATGAGGGACAAAGTGCATTAGTAAAAGGAAACTACTTCAAACTTTTCGTTTCCCTCTTAATCTTTCCCTCCGTTTCCCATTCACACCTCTTATCTAATTAGATAAAAAAAAACCAATAATCCCCCATATGAATTAGGAATGGCTATCTGAAAATATGCATGCATGAAAAGCTATGAGATTTACAAGCAAGGATTATTGCATCTGGATAAGTAGGTTTCCCTTTGAACTTTCCACAGTGAACTTATGTCGGATATACTCGGGCAATTGGTAGATTTGATATCTTTGAACCGTCAAACTTTAGTGTATACGTAGACAGCCATAAATCACACAATCAACCCTTTAACCGCCTTTGGTTCTCACTGTTGTGTTCGTTTCAGCCATGAACACCGTCTGGTTCATAAGTGCATAGAGAACTAGCCTTATAGAATTTTCCTTGAAGCGGCTTACATTTCACACTTATATAGATGATTACTAAATATGTTATCCCATAGAAACATTATTTGATATACTCCGTATCAAACTTAGAAACCATTAAAAAGCCTTAACGCTTTATCCTTGGTACAGAATATTGTCTCATCACGAGAATAGACCAAAATTTTATTTGACAATGTTGAACCGCCACTAATGACTTTGTTTGATTTCCTTGAACCTAGATCTTGGGATCTCCAGTCTTCTAGGTAGAGTTACCGCCACGGTGACTTGTCCTTGGCCATAGTCCCATTCCCTTCGATGATTTATCAACCGCCTCTCCATTTAGGCCTTTTGTAAGTGGATCTGACACATTATCTTTTGACTTTACGTAGTCAATTCTGATAATTCCACTAGGGAGTAGTTGTCTAATGGTATTATGTCTTCGTCTTATATGACGAGATTTTTTGTTATACATAACGCTTCCAGGCCTTCCTATTGCCGTTTGACTATCGCAATATATGCATATAGGAGCCACTGGTTAGGGCCAAAACGGAATATCTTCCAAGAAATTCTGGAGCCATTCAACTTCTTCTCCAGCCTTATCTAAAGCTATAAACTCAGACTTCATTGTAGGCCGAGCCATGCATGTTTGTTTGGATGATTTCCAAGAAACTTCTCCTCCACCAATTGTAAAAGATATCCACTTGTGGACTTTGTTTCTGATGACCTAGTGATCCAGTTTGCATCACTATATCCTTCAATTACCACAGGATACTTACTGTAATGCAAAACATAATCTTGGGTATGCCTTAAATACCCCAAAACTCATTTCATTGCCATCCAATGAGTTTGGTCGGGATTACTTGTGTAACGACTCAGTTGACTTACTGCACAAGCTATATTAGGACGTGTACAATTCATGATGTACATTAAACTTCCCATCACACGAGCATAATCCAGTTGAGATCAGGTTTGACCTAGATTCTTTGTAAGAGCCACATTTACATCAACCGGGGTCTTTGCGTCTTTGAAATGTAGATACTTGAATTTTTCAAGTATCATTTTAACGTAATGAGATTGAGACAATGCTAGCATTTGAGGAGTCCTATGAATTTTATTCCTAGAATTAAATCAGCAACTCCTAAGTCTTTCATATCAGACTTGCTAGCAAGCATACGCTTAGTAGCATTTATATCTGCAATGTCTTTGCTCATTATTAATATGTCATACATATAAATATTCAATGACTATATAATTTGGAGTGTTTTTAATGTATACACATGTATCACACTCATTAATTTTAAATCCATTTGCCAATATTTTTTGGTCAAATTTTACACGCCATTGTTTGGGTGCTTGTTTCAATCCGTAAAGTTACTTAACAGGTCGGCACACCTTCTTTTCCAGGAATGATGAACCCTTCAGGTTGTTCCATATAAATTTCTTCCTCCAAGTCTCCATTTTAAGAACATCTGATGGATTTCAAGACCATACACGGCGGCTAAAGCTATTAACACCTGAATAGATGTAATCCTCGTTATCAGTGAGTATGTATCAAAATAATCAAGACCGTCTCGTTGTCTAAACCCTTTGACAACTAATCTTGCCTCGTATTTGTCAATAGTACCATCAGCTTTCATTTTCCTTTTGAAAATCCACTTAGAACCCAAAGGTTTATTTCTTGGAAGAAGATCAACCAATTCCCAAGTGTGATTACTTAATATGGATTCTATGTCACTATTGACTGCCTCTTTCCAATATTGTGCTTCCGAGAAAGACATTGCTTCTTCAGACATTTGAGGCTCATTTTCTAACAAAAATTTCGGAAAGTCTGGTCCAAAGGAAGTAGTTGTCCTTTGACATTTACTAAGTGTTGGATTTTCCTCATTAAACGTACTTACCTTTTCTTCTTCTCGGGGTCGCTTAGATTTTTCACTAGACGACTCACATTCATTTTTATACGGATAAATATTCTCAAAGAATTCAGCATTATCAGATTTGATTACCGTATTAATATAAATGTCAGAATTTTCTGATTTATGAACCAGAAAACGATAGGCCTTACTATTTCTTGCATATTCTATGAAAACACAATCAACCTTTTTCGGTCCAATCTTCACCCTTTTGGGTTTAGGAATTTGCAGTTTAGCCAAACACCCACACACTTAAGTTGGGTTTCCTACCTTTCCATTTTTCATATGGAATGGATTGCGTTTTGCTCTGGGGAACTCGGTTGAGTATTTGATTGGTTGTAAGAATAGCTTTCCCCCACAAGTTCTGGGGTAAACCCGAACTTATAAACAATGCATTCACCATCTCCTTTAACGTTCTATTCTTTCTTTCCGCAATTCCATTAGATTGTGGTGAGTAGGGGGCAGTTGTTTGGTGAATAATGCCATATTCCAAACATATTTCTTCAAAAAGAGATTCATATTCACCACCCCTATCACTTCTTATCATTTTGATGTTTTTGTTTAGTTGTGTTTCGACTTCATTTTTGTATTTCTTGAATGCCTCAATTGCTTCATCTTTACTGTTAAGTAAGCAAATATAGCAATATCTAGTACTGTTGTCAATAAAAGTGATGATATACTTTTTCCCACCGTAAGATGGTATTGACTTCATGTCGCAAATATATGTGTGAATTAAGTCTAATGGATTTGAATTCCTTTCAACTGACTTATAAGGATGTTTAACATACTTAGATTCCACACATATTTGACATTTCAAATTATCACATTCAAATTTACGCAATACTTCCAAGTTAATCATTTTTCGTATAGTTTTGAAGTTGATGTGACCTAAATGTGCATGCCATAAATTATTTTACTCAAGTAAGAAAGAAGAAACTTGAACTTTATTGATAACAATAGCTATTACATTCAACTTGAAAAGGCCTCAGTTAGGTAACCTTTTCCTACATACACATCATTCTTACTTATTACAACTTTTTCAGAAACAAACCCACACTTAAATCCACTGCTGATAAGAAGTCCAACAGAGACCAAATTCTTGCGAATTTCAGGAACATGAAGAACAATGTTTAGAGTCACAACTTTGTTCGAAGTCATCTTCAAAGCTATCTTCCCAACTCCTTCAATTTTTGCAGTTGTGGAGTTTCCCATAAACATAGTCTCGTCGGGCCCTGTGGGAACATAAGAGGCAAATAACTCTTTGTTAGAAAAAACATGGCGAGTGGCTCCAGAATCAATCCACCACTCCTTGGAATTTTCTACCAAGCTGCATTCAGATAGCATGGCACATAAGTCCTCCATTTCATCATTCTTTTCAACCATGTTTTCTTGACTCTTCTTCTTGTCCTTCTTCGGTGCACGACAGTCTACGGCCTTATGTCCAACCTTTCCACTGTTGTGGCAATTACCTTTGAACTTATTCTTGCTCGGGTAACTCTTTGGACCAGACGACTTCTTTCTCTTTCTGTTGCTTGTAGACGCTTCCTCAATAATATTTGCTCCCTTTATTATTGAGTTACCACGGGACTTCTTTTCAGCAGCCTTTTGTTCCTCTTCAATCCGTAGAAGAACAATAAGGTCTTCAAGCGTCATCTCCTTGCGCTTATGTTTCAAGTAATTCTTAAAGTCTTTTCACAGCGGAGGCACTTTTCAATAAATGTCGCAACTTGAAACGCTTCATTTATGATCATACCTTCAATCATATATTTATAATTAGTAAAATAATCAATATCTTGAATAAAAATATTGACTCGGTTTATACCTTCAGCAAGGAGGTCATGAACAATAACTTGCAATTCTTGGACTTGCCTTATGACAGATTTGTCGTCAACCATTTTGAAATCCAGAAATTTGGCGGCCACAAACTTCTTAAGTCCAGCATCATCAGTCTTGTACTTCTTTTGAAGAGCATTCCTCAATTCTCTTGATGTTTTCATGACGCTATAAGCATTGTACAAGCCATCTTCCAAGCAACTTAATATATAGTTTTTGCTTAAGAAGTCAGAATGCTTTCATGCCTCCGTGACCATAAATCGCTCATACAGGAGTTTCTTCTCCCAGAACTGGAACGTCCTCGCTGATAAAGCGTTGTAAACTAAGTGTGGTCAGATAGAAGAACATTTTCTACTGCCAACGCTTAAAGTCCACGCCGAAAAACTTTTCGGGCTTTTCTGCCGGTGCCATCACCGGTTCAGGAGTTGTGCAACTTGAAGACGCAGTAGCCATTGCAGCAGTAGTCCCAACATAACCATTCTGTTGTTCTGTACTTATTATCATTTTTCTGTAAAAGAAATTGACACAACCAGAATTAGTAAGTCAGTGAAATTTTTATTTCTTCAAACCGAATACAAACAACCGAGTAGAAAATCACAAGATTTTAATCTCGGATTGAGTAGAAAGTCAGAAAGACTTTAATCTGAAACTGGAGTAGAAAATTCGAAGATTAATCTCTAAAACGGGAGTAGAAAATTGCTAGGATTTTAGTCTCCCAAAGCAGAAATAAGATGAACACAGAGTATAAAATTTTAAATTCCTCAAGCTTGTTTGCATCTATATTCGAAAATATAATTTCTGCAAAATAAAACGAAACCAGAAACCAAAGACCGAAATAGAATGAAATGAATAACGTTCCGAGCCCAACAGAAAATTGTGTTTCCTTAAGAAATTTAATCCCCTCCCTCAAGGTTGTTGGATTAATTCCTCCCAGGATAGAACGGAATAACTATTATATAATACCGGCAATGAAAAATATAGAACTTTGTCGAACTCAACAAATGGCAGTAACCACATTAATGCTTACGTTTTTACTTTTGAATAAAATTACAGAAACGAGCAGCCGAAAACAGCTGTCCCTATTGTATTTTAGATGGAGTCATCTACAGGGATAAGAATCTTACCTTTACTTAGAGAGGATGCAGAAGAGAGAGGAGAGAGTATGCAAATTTTCGGTGGTCAGAAGTGAGAACAAACCTTTGAATTTATAGCCATGTACGTACTGTTTCGGCAGAAAAACTTTTCTGTTCGATCGCGAATTCTACATTAAAAAACGATCGTTACTCATTAGGAAATTATCCACGAAATAAAATCCGCACAAAATATCAGGAAATAGAAAATTAAATAACTATTAAATTGGAAATAAATTGGGTCTAAGAAATTATCAATCAATCATATCAATTGACCGAAGCCGAAGCCGAAGCCGAAGCAGAGCGAGCGACGGCGACAACGACGACGGCACGAGGTACCACTTCTTCGTAACTCTTTAAGAGCTAGAACATGTGCTTCTCTATATAAGAACAAAGATTTTCTTTCCTTCTTCTGATGAGGGACAAAGTGCATTAGTAAAGAAAACTATTTCAAACTTTTCGTTTTCCTCCTAATCTTTTCCCTCCAAATCTTTTCCCTTCATTTTCCATTCACACCTCTTATCTAATTAGATAAAAAAACCAACACTTATTAGATTGCACAAGATGTAATATGGCTCTTAAAGGTAGTTCGATGTTAGGTTTCGTGAATGGTAAATGGAAGAGACATATTTTGAATTGCATCTCTTCATCTCACCCTTTCATTGTCTATAAATTTAGAGGCTTAGCCTTATTTTTAAAACATGAAAAATCTGAAAACTTCTCCCTTTTTTTTACATTGTTGCATTGTTTTTCAAATAAAAATAAGGGTCAAATGTGATTTGCTCCGTTTGTTGAGTTTGCTAAAGTTCTGTAATTTTGATTGCCAATATTACGGAATAGTTATTCCGTTCTATCCTGGGAGGAATTAATCCAAAAACTTTGGGCAACAATGAGGGGATTAATTTCCTTACGGACACACAAGCAACTTGTGGACTCAAAATTATTTTTTATTTTATTTATTAAACTAACGTTTCTTTGCTTTTTTGATATTGAACACAGTTTACCAACAATTATCAAGTATACTTCAAGTATTACAATAACGTGACGACATGGTCACATTAATATCGTTATTTTCTGCCCATTAATGCCAAATTTGATCTAAGTATGTGAAAGTCCATAACTGTAACGACCCGACCGGTCGTTTTGCTTTCTAGAACCCCGTTCCCCTAAATAAAACTTTCCGTACATGATTTTACTATTTTATGACTTGCGGGGATGGTTAGTTCGGAAGTTGGAAGGGTTCGGGTTGAAATTGGAACACTTGGTGCCTTATGGTTGGCTTAAAAGGCTAAGTTTTGACTTGAGTAAACGACCTCAAAATCGGGATTTTCTGGTTTCAATAGGTTCATATGATGATTTTGGACTTGGGCTTATGTTTGGATCGGGTTGTGGACGACCCAGGAGCAGTTCAGCGCCTAATAGTGAAAGTTGACATTTTGAGTGAGTTTCATAAGTTTGGGTTGACGTGGATATTTACATTCTAGACGTCTGTTTGGGATTCTGAGCCTGGGAATAGCACCCTATGATAATTCTGGACTTAGGAGCGTGTCCGGAAGTGGAATTGAAGGTCCATAGGTCGCTTCGGAGTCAATTGGCGAAAGCTTGAAATTTGAAGTTTTTGGAAAGTTTGACCGAGGGTGGACTTTTTGATATCAGGTTCGGATTCAAGTTCAAAAAGTTGGACTAAGTCCATAATGTAATTTAAGACTTGCAAGAAAATTTGGCTTCACTCCGAGTTTATTTGATAGGAATCGGACGCGCGGAAGTATTTTTGGAAGTCTTTGAGTTCATGAGTTAATCCATGCGTTTTGGCATCCGATTCGTGATTTTTGATGCTATTTCAGTGTTTCGATCGCGCGAACAAGTTCGTACGATGTTGTTAGACTTGTGTGGGTGCTTGGTGTGGAGCCCCGAGGGCTCGGGTGTGTTTCGGATGTTCGGAAGGTTAGGAAAAACTTCAATTTCCTGATGTTTTATTGCTGGTGCTGCAGTTTCGCAAATGTGAGAATTGTTCGCATTTGTGAACCTTGCATTTGCGAGAAAGCCTTCGCAATTGTGATGGAGCCTGACCTGGGGCAGTATTCGCATTTGCGACACTTTGTTCGCGTTTGCAACCTCAACAGAGTCTGAATTTGCGACTCCTTGGCCTAATTTGCGACCTTGGTAGTGGAGGCCCAAGTTCGCATTTGCGATAGTTTTGTTGCATTTGCGACCTTCGCATTTGGGAACCAGGTGTCGCAAATGCGACATCTGAGGCCTGTGCACAGCTCTATTAAATGCGAGACTTAGGCCATTTAACTCATTTTCTTTCAACTCTTGGGCGATTTTTGGAGCTCTTAGAAGGGGATTTTCACCTAGCACCTTGAGGTAAGTAATTTATACACAACATGAGTTAAATACATAGATTATGGGTAGATTAACATGTAAATATTGGTGAAAATCGAGGGTCTAGATGAAAACCTAGGATTTTGATAAAAATGAGATTGAACCACGAAATTGGTTATGGAATTTAGTGAAAATCATATATTTGAGTTCATGGGGTTATGGGTAACAACTTTCTTCGAAAATTTCCGGAATCCGGGCACGTGGGCGCGAGTTGAATTTTATGAATTTTGCAAATAGGCTTGGGGAATTACTTTGATAGTTAGGATATGAACTTTTGAGCATGTATTGACTATTTTATATAATATTTGACTAGTTTCGAGTAGTTTGGCACCAAATTGAGGGTTTGGGCACTAGCTTGGACCGGAAAATAGGCTTTGAGGCGAGGTAAGTCTCTTTTCTAACCTTGTAAGAGGGAATTAACCCCATAGGTGAAATTAATTAATATGTGGTTCTATTTGTTGGGGCTACGTACGCACGAGGTGATGAAAGTCCGTACGTAGATACTATTCATGCTTATGTCGGAGTAGTTTTAGGCCTACACCATGCTTTGTGGACCCTGTTATTTGATTAAGTTTATTAATTGTCGTGAATAGAGTTGAGGTTGAGGATTTTCACATTTTTAAAAGTTTCAAGCTGATTTCTTTATTTTGAAAAGAATTGAGGGATGTTACTATAACTTGAGAAATTTATATTTAATCGGGTCGTAAGTATATTACGCTAGCGGGGTAACCTTTCCACTACTCTCGTGGGAGCGTGTCGTTCGCCTTGGTAGATTAATGGATGCATCTATGGTTCGTGCCGTTCGACCCTCGGCAGTGCACATAGTTTATTTATATGTATATTTTGGATCGGGCCGTATGTCCTCGACATAATTCGTGCGTGATAATGAAACTAGAAGTCCCTTTATATTTGATAAATGCCTTGGCTTGAGAAACTTTGTTGTTTTGAATTAGGGAAATGATCGGGTCTAAATACTGGTGAAAGGATTGTACATTTATTTCTTACTCTGAGTTTTATTGTCATTTATATCTATCATGTTTCTTATTTCATATTATTATATTGTTGGCCCTTAGTAAGTGTCGGAGTCGACCCCTCGTCACTACTTCTTCGAGGTTAGACTAGATACATACTGGGTACATATTGTTTATGTACTCACGCTACATTTCTGCACTTAAATGTGCAGGATCTGGGGCACGTGCATCTGGATATCCGTCTGGCGCGCACACTTGATTTCCAGTTCGAGACTTCACGGTGAGCTACCTCCCGAGCCGTTCTGCAGTAGCTGGAGTCTTTCTATTGCTTATATTTTACTATCTATTTCACTCAAGATAGTAGACTAGTAGATTTATGATTTTGGGTTCATATCTATGATAATGATTGCACTCCGTTGCTTTCGTTTTATTATTTTACATCTGTCATTTCCTAAATCTTTCAAATTGAGGAAAGTTATTTAATTAGCAAACGGGAAATCATTAGATTGCCTAGCAATGGTGCTGGGCGCCATCACGGCGTATAATAGAATTGGGTCGTGATAACGTGGTATCAAAGCACTAGGTTCACGTAGGTCTCACAAGTTTTGGGCATTCCTAATAGAGTCTTGCGGATCGGTGCGGAGACGTCCGTACTTATCTTCAAGAGGCTATAGGGTGTTAGGATACTATTCTTTATTCATCTTCTATCGTGTAGTTGATGGTACACTAAGCTTCTTTCTCTTATTCTCTTAAAGATGGTGAGAACGCGTACGGTGGGCGTTCCGGACCCGCGAGGAGCTTCTCCCCCTGTTGCCAGAGGCCGAGGCAGAGGCCGGGGGAGGGCACCAGCCCAAGGTAGGGGACGAGGACGTCCTAGAGTTGCCCCAGTTGTACCACCAACAGATCCAATAGAGGATCCTATTATTGAGGAGCAGGGCGAGGTGCCCGCAGCAGATCCCACCCTTGTCGATTTCATGACAGCACCGAGCTTTCACGAGGTCATGGGCCACATGCTACGGTTCATGGATTCTATGACCAACTGGTTTATTTCTAGCAGACCCAGCCATATCCCAGGCAGGAGGGGGAGCACAGACCCCTACTGCTTAGGCTCCTGGGCATGCAACTGCGGTATATCAGACCCCGGGCACACTACCCGTGTGCAGAGCCCAGCTAGTTGCAGCAGTTGTACCTGAGCCTAGACCAGCTGCGACCGGCGAACTGTAGAAGCAACTGGATAGATGGTCCAGAATTCACCCTCCTGTCTTCGGGGGTGAGCGACATGAGTATCCCCAGGACTTCATTGATAGGTGCAGGGACATATTGCACAACATGAGTATATTGGAGTCCCACAGGGTGGATTTCACTACCTTTCAGCTGGAGGCCAGGGCCCTGTAGATGGTGGAAGTCTTATCTTCTTGGCAGACCAGCAGGTTTTCCACCCATTACTTGGACCAGTTTACACAGCTTTTCTTGGATAGGTATATCCCACGCTCCTAGAGGGAAGAGTTGCGGTGTCAGTTTGAGCAGCTCCAGCAAGGTCAGATGTCAGTGACCAATTATGAGGCGAGATTCTCTGAGTTGTCTCGCCATGCACTTGTGATACTTCCTTCTGACGCAGAGAGAGTGCGGAGGTTTGTTGCGGGGATGCACTCCGGTATTCAGGATAGTATGGCCTGAGAGGTTGAGATGGGGACTTCATATCAGCTAGTAGTGGAGATTGCTCGGAGGATTGAGGGTTACCGTCAGAGGTGTAGAGAGCAGATGCAGCAGGACAAGAGATTCTGTTTTTCTGGAGAGCTTAGAGGTGCCCCGGCTAGGGGCAGAGGTTAGTTTGGGAGGGCTCAGCCTAGCATGCTTACGTATCCAGCACCACCAACTCCTCGGGGTGCTCTGGCGAGACCCTATTTCAGCGCCATTCCAGAGAGTTCTTACCGCCCACCAGCTATTCAGGGTTCTTTCTGTGGGTACTCGGGTCATCAGGGTTCTTCCAGCGCCTATTTCAGTGCCATGCCAGAGAGTTCATACCGTCCACCAGCTATCTAGGGTTCTTCTAGTGGGTATTCAGGCCATCAGGGTCAGAATTCAGGGCAGCAGTCTATGGCGCCGAGGGGTTGTTATTGTTGATACCCAAGTTTTCCCTCATATTTTCAAATATATATATATATATATATATATATATATATATATATATATATATATATACACACTTTCATATGCATCATCATTTGATTTATGAACACACACAAGTATTTTTCATAATTTTCCATAATATTTAAGGGCTTTAAATCAATTTATTTCTGCATTTTATTATATAAATATCCAATAATTACCCTTCAAATTATTTTTATGATTATTTAATCATCTAAACTTATCATTTGTACCAATGTGAGTTCTTAAATATTTTCAGTGCATTTCTTATAATTACATTTGTATTTTTAGTGCTGAATTGCACATTTCACAATAATAGCCCATATGCATGTATAATTATATTATTTATGCAAAAAAATAACTTTTATATTTTTATAATATTAAATAACTATTTTTATCATTTTCATGCATGTATGATAATTTTGTCATTTATTTATTACTTTTATAAATTATTTGTTTGATTAAAATTGGGTATTTAAAATCTAGCCCTAAATTCCTCCTATTTTTGGACCAAAAGCTACCCAGACCCCAGCCCAATAATACTTGAGCCCAAACCAAATATCCCTCAGCCCAACCAACTAATTAACCCGACCCAGAACCCCGACTAATCATGGTCGTTGATCTTTGAGATCAACGGCCCATATTATTCCTACCCTTTCAATTATACCCAAACCCCTAACCCTAATTCATTTCCTCCAAACCCGCCGCCTCTCTATTCTCTCCCCTCTGAAGAACCCTAACCCGCCGCCTCTCTCAATCTCTCCAAATACGACCCTAAAATGGAGTCAATCGTTGATTCACTTGCCTTATTGATCTCCTCTCACTAATGGTTACCCGTCTATGGTGTTACCTAGTCGCTGCCTAACATGGCAAGCAAATCTCATCAAAATCACCAAATCGGTTTAAATCCTTGATTTCTCTGATTACTCTGTCTATGTTCATCATGTATTCTTTGTAAGTACGAATATTTTCTATATCTGTTGATGATTCTTACCTATCCTAAATTAGGGTTTTCAGACCCCTTTCAATCGAACCAAAATGGGTTCGATCCTCTGGTTTTAAGTGATATTCCATCTATGTTCGTCCTATTCTGTTTGGTGTTTGATTTTATTGTCGATTTTACACTTTCCTTGAAATTAGGGTTTGAGACTTTTCCCTTTTCCTTACGGATTCTAATTGCATGTAATGAATCTTTCCTTTCTCGTGTTTGATTGATGATTTTCCTTATTTGGATGTTAATCTCTATCACTATATAAGTCCTTCCCCCATTCCCCTTAGGGAGAGACTTTCTGAACTCGATATAGCTTCACAAAATTTAAAACTTTACTCTGATTTGCATTCTATATTCTGATTTTGGCCCGCTGGAAGCCAAGGCCATTTAGTTCTGGGATCTTGCTACTCAAGAATATGGTGGACTTTTATTTTTTTGTGCATTTTCGCTTAACTGGTGAGTCACTTGACTTCTGCAATTTCATTCTTACATATCTATGATTTGTATGTGTTCTCACTTCTGAATCGATGGTTCAGTACGCTTCTGAGTTATGTTAGGTATTATTCTATCAAATTTACATGTTTTAGCCTTTTTAACACTTAACTACTCCTAATGCTACCAGTTCTGAAGTTATCTATTCCTAGACTGGTTAATTTGGACTTTCTTGAGGTTTATTCAGTTAGTGTGTTAAACTCTTGAATGCTTATGAACAAGTTTACTCACTTGTCCTAAATCCCTGCAGTGGATGCCTCACATTTGTGTTAACCTGTGTTAAGACCTTCATTGTCAGTTGTAATTTACTCCCCTACTATTGTGTTATTCAACATGATCACTCGACCCTATACCCCCCTTTCTAGTGTTTGCTTGTGATTTGGAACAGTTGTCTCATCATGTTTGAATCAGTACTTTGAGATGTTAGGCTAAATCTTTGATACAAACTGGATCATCTTTTGTTAATTAGACCACTATAACAATGCTTGAATTCCTATGCTTGCTACTTGACATGATTTTACCTTCTATTCTGAGTAATAGTTTGTATATGTGTCTTAATTTGTGATTGTAATCTCACCCTCCTTTGCTAACATGATACCCTACTCTTTATGTGATTATTTGACTCATCACAATGCTGTCCTGTCTCCTTGGTAATAACATTAGGTTGTGTACTTGGCATAATTCAACCATGTCTTAACCTGTCTTGCACCTGTGTATAACAACCTTAGTCAATCCTGCAAACATGTTCTTTTCTCAACTTTTCTTTTTAGCATGTGATTGCTTCTGTGCTAAGTGTTGAACCTGTTTCTCAGTTTACATTGAGCTTGTTTTTATAGTTCTGTGATTTAATCAAGTGTCTGCCTGGTTTGCTCAATTTGGTTGTGTCTGTTTAAACCCTTCAATTCCTGTTTTCTTAATTTTGGTCCCTTTTTTCACCTGTCACCTAAGTTCTTTGAATCTCATTCATAGCCGGCTAAAAGTCAAGGCTACTTAGGTTCTGTCCTTTGACCTCCCTAGTGTGAACACTACTCAGGGTTCACTCGAGACCCTTGTGAACTCTGACACACTAGGGTTTGGTTCCTAGTTTCTCCTCTGAATTGTCCTTGCTAACCTCCCTAGTGTGAGCACTGCCCTGGGTTCTTGAATCCCTTGGAAACTCTAACACACTAGGGCCTTGGTTCTATATGTTCAAATCTATTTTGTGCCCACTGGGTGAATCCCTCAAGTCCCGGCTTCCTTATGTCCATGAACATGTAATTTTGGGGCTGTTGTGAACTATGAGAATGAAGGCCTGGCCTGGTGTACCTTTGGGCCTGCTGTAGGCTCCCTATATCCATTCTACTTTGTAATTTATTCTATTCATTCTGGGTCTGTAATAATTTTTGTAATAACATTTTGGGGTATTAGTAAAATTGGGAAAATGGGCTTTTATCTTATACTTGCACTGAAATGGGTAGAAATCCTGCCTATAGGTTCATTACTCAGTTAAAATATAATATTATGTTCAAACATGTTCAGCTATCATGTGTTAGAAATCATGCCTATAGGTATTTTATCTTTGCTCAAAACGTGTTACTTTCTAGTTAGTGTAGAAATCTTGCCTATATGTATATTGTTATACTCTGAATGTTTAATTCTTATATGTTAGCCATCCTGCCTATAGGTTCTTCATTTGGTTCAAATATGTTCTATGCCTACTTGTTAGAAATCATGCATATAGGATCTAAAACCAATTTAATTATAGGACCCATGCCTATAGGATCTAAAATCAGTTTCAACTATAGAACTCATGCCTGTAGGGTTTGAATCAGTTTAATTAATTGTCCTACTCATTTCTTTAAGAGTCTTCAATGCTGTTCTAATTATCATCACTAGAAACCATGCCTATAGGACTCAATTAACCAATTCTGAACATAATCCTGTGATTACCACTATTAGTTATTGCATAAAAAATGCCTAGATATCATGCCTATAAGTTTAATGTCTTATATCTGTAATCAGTAGGCAAACATGTAGGTTTCAGAGATTGTAAACTACCCGCTCATTAAATCCAGAATCACATAGAGATCCTGCCTTTAGGTTACTGCAATTTCAACTTGTTAAAATCTGCAACTGTCTTTGTTAATCAGGTTTTGCGTGCATTTGTTGTCTAAGTGCGGAGGCAAACTTGAGCCCTTATTTGCTTATAAGTGAAAGTTCAAAATGTTTTCTATGTCGCCTAGTATTTTTCATTTTTGAGCAGCCTAAGTTAAAATCTAGAACCACCCTAAGATAGAGGTCCAAATGCCTCCTGGACCATAGGCATGGGACAGGTAGTGCACGCGTAGGGTACGACTTAGAATTGACTAGTGCGCTTTAGGTAAACAACTTAAAGATAGTAGTCGGGTAGCAGGAGATGATAGTCTGTGCCCGCTGAATAATATGAGTAACACCCCACCTTGAGGGAGTTACGAAGTATTATTTATGTTGCACGGGGTGATCCTTTAGGCTAAAAAACTAAGGCCCCCCATCTGTGTTTTTAAATCAATCATTTTATTTATTTGTCCCTTCTCTTAGACTAATTCATATAATTCACGTTCGGCCTGGACCAACCGTTGTGGACCTCAAGGAGTGCCTAACACCTTCTCCTCAAGGTAATTTGAGCCCTTACCCGATCTTTGGTGACGCAACTAGTTAACCCAGAGTTATCTGCAAATAGGTGCTCTAACGTACCTTAATACGTTAAGTGGTGACTCTCTCTTTTAAAGCCTTTCCTCAAAAGAGTTGTCAATGTCGAAACCTGATTTCACGAGAAAAAAGGGGCGCGACAGTTACAAGTGTGGGGATCCGGGTCAGATAAAGAGATTTTGTCCCAGACTTCGGGGCAAGGCAGTATAGTAGGGTCATCAGCCCATGATTACAACACCAGCCATCCAATCGCCCAGAGGCGGAGGGCAGGCGGGTATGAACCTTCCTAGAGGTGGAGGCCAGGCATGGGGGAGGTCAGCTAGCTACTGTTCCGTCAGGTGGAGTCCAGCTAGCCGGCGCTCCAGCCAGGTTCTATGCTTTTCCGGCCAGACCAGATGCAGTGGCCCCAGATGCCGTGATCAAGGTGTTATTTCTATCTGCAGTAGGGATGCTTCGGTATTATTTGATCCAGGGTCTACCTATTAATATGTGTCATCTCGGTTTGCTCATTTCCTGGATATTCCTCGTGAGTCCTTGGGAACTCCTATTTGTGTGTACACTTCTGTCGGCGATTCTATCATTGTGGATCGGATCTATCGGTCCTGTGTGGTTGCATTCTGTGGTTACGAGACTAGAGCGGACCTCATGTTACTTGATATGACCGATTTTGAGGTCATCCTACGCATGGACTGGCTATCCCCATATCATGCCATCCTTGATTACCATGCAAAGACTGTTACCTTACCGATGCTAGAGTTGCCTAGATTGGAGTGGAAGGGTTCGTCTGTCAATACACCTAGTCTGGTTATCTGTTTTATAAAGGCTCGACACATGGTCGAGAAGGGTTGTTTGGCTTATCTAGCCTATGTTCGGGATACTATCGCAGAGTCTCTAGCGATTGATTCAGTACCAATAGTCCGGGAGTTCTCCGATGTCTTTCCTTATGATCTTCCAGGCATGCTACCAGATCGTGATATCGATTTTTGCATTGATTTGGCTACAGGTACTCATCCTATATCTATCCCAACGTACCGTATGGCTCCAAAAGAGTTGAAGGAGCAGCTTGAGGAGTTGATAGCAAAGAGATTTGTCAGGCCAAGTGTGTCACGTTCAGGTGCACCAGTGTTATTTGTGAAGAAGAAAGAAGGGACTATGCGGATGTGCATTGATTACCGCCAGTTGAACAAAGTTACCATCAAGAACAAGTACTCGTTGCGCGTAATGATGATTTGGTTGAAAGTTGCAGGGTGCTAGGGTGTTCTCTAAGATCGACTTGAGATCAAGGTACCATCAGTTGAAGACTCGGGACTGGGATGCTTCGAAGACTGCTTTCCGTACTAGATATGGCCATTATGAGTTTCTAGTGATGTCCTTGGGCTTGACTAATGCCCCAGTAGTGTTTATGGATTTGACGAACAGGGTGTTCAGGCCTTATATTGATTCGTTTGTCATTGTCTTCATTGATGACATTTTGATATACTCATGTAGCTTGGAGGAGCACGAGCAGCATTTGAGAGTGGTGCTTCAGACATTGCAGGAATAGAAGCTATATGCTAAGTTCTCCAAGTCTGAGTTTTGGCTAGATTCTGTGGCATTCTTAGGGTATGTTGTATCAGGAGAGGGTATTAAGGTGGATCCCAAGAAGATTGAGGCAGTTCAGAGTTGGCCTCGTCCCACTTTGGCTACTAAGATCAGGAGCTTCTTGGGGTTAGCAGGTTATTATCGTCGGTTTGTGGAGGGTTTCTCATCCATTGCAGCACCTTTCACTAGATTGACCCAAAATGGTGCTCCGTTTCGTTGGTCCGATGATTGTGAGGCGAGATTTCAGAAGCTCAAGACAACTTTGACTATAGCACTAGTTCTAGTGTTGCCTTCCGGTTGGGTGATGTATACGGTGTACTGTGACGCGTTGCATATGCTTCACGTCAGCTGAAGATTCATGAGAAGAATTACCCAGTGCACGATCTAGAGTTAACCGCGATTGTTCATGCTCTTAAGATCTAGAGGCATTATCTTTATGGGGTGTCCTGTGAGGTTTACACTGATCATCGCAGCTTACAGCATATGTTCAAGCAAAGAGATCTCAATTTGAGGCAGCGTAGATGGCTTGAGTTACTGAAGGATTATAACATCACCATTGTTTATCATCTGGGCAAGGCAAATGTGGTCGCGGATGCCTTGAGCAGAAAGGCAGGGAGTGTGGGTAGCTTGGCATTAATTGTAGCAGAGGAGAGGCCATTAACTTTGGACATTCATTCCTTAGTTAACAGACTTGTGAGGTTGGACATTTCAGAGCCTAGACGAGTTCTTGCATGCATCGTTGCCCAGTCTTCATTATTGGACCAGATCGAGGCTCGACAGTTTGATGATCCGCATTTGATGGTTCTTAGAGAGACGGTACTACAGGGTGGTGCCAAGGAGGTTTATATCGGCGAGGATGGTGTTCTGCGACTCTAGGGCCGTCGATGTGTTCCTAATGTTGATGGCTTAAGGGAGAGGATTCTAGAGGAGGCACATAATTCTCGGTATTCCATTCATCCAAGTGTTAAGAAGATGTATCGCGACTCGAGACAACATTATTGGTGGCGGCGGATGAAGAAAGACATAGCTGAGTATGTAGCTAGGTGCCTAAATTGCCAGCAGGTTAAGTATGAGCACCAGAGGCTAGGTGGCCTACTCCAGCAGATGACTATATCGGAGTGGAAATAGGAGCACATTACTATGGAATTCGTAGTTGGGTTGCTGCGGACCTTGCGGAAGTTTGGGTCATTGTTGACAGGTTGACCAAGTCGTCACGCTTCATTCCAGTTGTGACTAAGTATACTTAAGAGAGGTTGGCCCCAATTTATATTCAGGAGATAGTCCGTTGCATGGCGTGCCTGTTTCCATCATATCAGATAGAGGCTCTCAGTTTACTTCGCATTTCTGGAGAGCTGTACAGACTGAGTTGGGGACCCGTGTAGAGCTCAACACCGCATTTCATCCACAGACCGACGGGCAGTCAGAGCGGACAGTTCAGATCTTGGAGGACATACTCAGAGCAAGTGTGATTGACTTTGGAGGGCAGTGGGATCAATTCATACCTTTGGACGAATTTGCTTACAATAACAGTTATCAGTCCAGCATCGAGATGGCCCCATTTGAGGCTTTATATGGTCGGCGATGTCGTTCTCCTATCGGGTGGTTTGAGCCCGACGATGCTAAGTTATATGGTACTGATTTTGTGAAGGATGCCTTGGAAAAGGTAAAGTTGATTCAGGAGCGACTTCGCACGGCACAGTCTAGACAGAAGAGTTATGCGGATCATAAGGCACGTGATATATCATTTATGGTGGGCGAGAAGGTTCTCTTGAAAGTCTTGCCGATGAAGGGGATCATGAGATTTGCGAAGAAGGGCAAGTTGAGCTCAAGGTTTATAGGTCCATTTGAGGTGTTGAGACGATTTGGAGAGGTTGCTTTACCTCCCAGCCTATCGGGAGTTCATCTGGTTTTCTACCGTGTCTATGCTCCGGAGGTATCATGTCGTCTTGTCACATGTGTCGGACTTCAGCACGATTCAGCTAGATGAGAGCCTGGGTTATGAGGAGGAGCCAGTTGCCATTGTTGCTAGGCAGGTTCGCCAGTTGAGATCCAAGAGGATTTCCACGATAAAGGTTCAGTGGAGGGGCCAACCAATCGAGAAGGCGACTTGGGAGTTCAAGGAGGGCATGCGGAGCAGATACCCACATTTATTCAACACTCCAGGTATGATTCTAGACCCGTTCGAGGATGAACGTTTGTTTAAGAGGTGGAGAATGTAACGACCCGACAAGTCGTTTTGCTTTCCAGAAATCCGTTCCCCTAAAAAAGACTTCCTACACATGCTTTTACTGTCTTATGACTTGCAGGGATGGTTAGTTCGGGATTTGGAAGGGTTTGGGTTAAAATCGGAACACTTGGTGTCTTAAGGTTGGCTTAAAAGGCTAAGTCTGACTTCGGTCAACATTTTGAGTAAACGACCTCGAAATCGGGAATTGACGGCTCCAATAGGTTTGTATGATGATTTCGGACATCTCGTATGTTCGGATCGGGTTCTGAACGACTCGGGAGCATTTCGGCGCCTAATAGTGAAAGTTGGCATTTTGAGTGAGTTTCATAAGTTTGGGTTGAAGTGGATATTTACATTGTAGATGGCCGTTTCGGATTCTGAGCCTGGGAATAGCTCTGTATGGTGATTCTGGACTTGGAAGCGCGTCCGGATGTGGATTTGAAGGTCCGTAGGTCGTTTCGGAGTCATTTGGCGAAAGTTAGAACTTTGAAGTTTTTGGAAAGCTTGACCGAGAGTGGACTTTTTGATATCGGGTTCGGATTTAAGTTCCGGAAGTTGGAGTAGATCCATAATATTATTTAAGACTTGCACGCAAAATTTGGCGTCACTCTGAGTTGATTTGATAGGAATCGGATGCACCGAAGTATTTTTAGAAGTTTTTTATTTTATGAGTTAGTCCATGCGTTTTGGCATCCGATTCGTAGTTTTTGATGTTATTTCAATGTTTCGATCGCGCGAGCAAGTTCGTATGATGTTGTTAGACTTGTGTGGGTGTTTGGTGTGGAGCCCCGAGGGCTCGGGTCAGTTTTGGATGTTCGAAAGGTTGGGAAAAACTTCAGTTTTTTGGTGTTTTATTGCTGGTGCTGCAGGTTTTGTAAATGCGAGAATTGTTCGCATTTGCGGGAAAGGCTTCACAGTTGCGATGGCGCATGACCTGGGGCAGTGTTTGAATTTGCGACACTTTGTTCGCATTTGCCACCTCAACAGAGTCCGCATTTGCAACTCCTTGGTCGCATTTGCGACCTTGGCAGTAGAGGCCCAGGTTCGCATTTGCGAACCAGGTGTCGCAAATGCGACATTTGAGGCATGTGCATAGCTCTATTAAATGCGGGGCTTAGGCCATTTAACTCATTTTCTTTCAACTCTTGGGCGATTTTCGGAGCTCTTAGAAGGAGGTATTCACCTAGCACCTTGAGGTAAGTAATTTCTACACAACATGAGTTAAATACATAGATTATGGGTGGATTAACATGTAAAATTTGGTAAAAATCAAGGATTTCGATAAAATCCTAGGTTTTAGATAAAAATGAGATTTAACCATGAAATTGGTTATGGAATTTAGTGAAAATCATATATTTGAGTTCATGGGGTTGGGTAACAACTTTCTTCAAAAATTTCCGGAATCCGGGCACGTGCGCCCCGGGGTGAGTTTTAGGAATTTTGCAAATAGGCTTGGAAAATCACTTTGATAGTTAGGATATGAACTTTTGAGCATGTATTGACTATTTTATATAATATTTGACTAGTTTCGAGTCGTTTGGCATCAAATTGAGGGTTTGAGCACTATCTTGGACCGGAAAGTAGGCTTTGAGGCGAGGTAAGTCTCTTTTCTAACCTTCTAAGAGGGAATTAACCCCGTAGGTGAACTTAATTAATATGTGCTTCTATTTATAGGGACTACGTACGTACGGGGTGACGAGAGTCCGTATGTAGCTACTATTCATGCTTGTGTCCGGGTAATTTTAGGCCTACACCATGCTTTGTTGACCCCGTTATTTGACTATGTTTGTTAATTGTCGTGAATAGAGCTGAGGTTGAGGATTTTCAGATTTTTAAAAGTTTCACGCTGAATTTCTTTATTTTGAAAAGAATTGAGGGATGTTAGGATAACTTGAGAAATTTATATTTAACCGTATCGCAAGTATATTCCGCGAGCGTGGTAATCTTTCCACTACTCTCATGGGAGCGGGCCATTCACCTCGGCAGGTTAATAAATGCATCTATGGTTCGTGCCGTTCGACCCTCGTCAGTGCACACAGTTTATTTATATGTATATTTGGATCGGGCCGTACGTTCTCGGCATAATTCGTACGTGAAAATGAAACTAGTAGTCCCTTTATATTTGATAAATCCCTTGGCTTGAGAAATTTTGTTGTTTTTAAATGAGGGAAATGATTTGGTTCTAAATACTGGTGAAAGGATTGTTCATTTATTTCTTACTCTGAGTTTTATTGCCATTTATATCTATCATGTTTAATTAGAATTTAATATTGTTATATTATTGGCCCTTAGTAAGTGTCAGAGTCGACCCCTCGTCATTACTTCTTCGAAGTTAGACTAGATACTTATTGGGTACATGTTGTTTATGTGCTCACGCTACACTTCTACACTTAAATGTGCAGGATCTGAGGCAGGTGCATCTGGATATCAGTCTGGCGCACACACTTAATTTTCACTTCGAGACTTCACGGACAGCTGCCTCCCGAGCCGTTCTGCAGCAGCTGGAGTCTTTCTTTTGCTTATATTTTTCTGTCTATTTCACTCCAGATAGTAGACTAGTATTCTTTTGCATATTCTACTAGAATGCTCATACACTTGTGGCACCAGGTCTTGGCACACACTAGTAGACTTATGATTTTGGGTTCATATCTATGATTATGATTGCACTCAGTTGCTTTCGTTTATTATTTTACATCTATCATTTCCTAAATCTTTTAAATTGAGGAAAGTTATTTATTTAGCAAACTTATTTAAAATGGGATTACTAGATTGTTCACTGTTGGCTTGCCTAGCAACGGTGTTGGGCGTCATCACAGCCTATAATAAAATTGGATCGTGACAATAATGGGAGTGAAAGTCCGCTGCATGAAGTATTCCATATTAGTGCAGGGTTCAGTAAATTAACACATCACCAAAAACAGGATAAAACCAATTATCAAAACCGACCGATGTTGGTCGGTAATTGGCAAGGACAGATCGAAAACTGACCGATTCGTGGAGGACGATAATCGTGCGGTTGGTAGAGCCAATTGACTGACTTCGGTCGGTTGTGACCGACCGATTTCGATTGTTCAATTAAATTTCATGAGCGGCCAAAAAAACTGATCAAGAAAACTGATCGGAAATATGTACTGTGGCAGAATACTATTCTACCGCTAGAATATTTGTGTTTTTTAGTTTAGTACTTTCTTTTATTTATACTTTCTAATTACTTTTCCGCGCGAAAATAACCGACTTATTTCAGTCTACTTATTGAAAGTTATCGACCATTTTTTATAATGACCAACCAAAATAACCGAACAATTCCGGTCGATTTTTTGAATATTAATTTTAATTTATTTTAAATAAAAAACCAACAGAAGTTGGTCGTTTTCTTGAAAAATAAATTTTTCGGGGCGCAAAGATAATTTCTCACATTTTGGTGACAAAAATAACCGACCGAATGCGGTCGGTTTCAAAAAAATATATATTTTGGAAGACCGACAGACTTCAGTAGGTTTTAACCGAATTTCTAGTAGTGAAGTGTACCACAAGGGATTTGATATAAATAGTCTACCATAATACAAGCAATAATGGATGGTTTCATGGCTCGGATCCATGACCTATAGGTCACACCGTAAAAAAATGTAATATGTCTCT
Organism: Nicotiana attenuata; assembly: GCF_001879085.1. NCBI lineage: Eukaryota > Viridiplantae > Streptophyta > Magnoliopsida > Solanales > Solanaceae > Nicotiana > Nicotiana attenuata. Next base: position 50,822 of record NW_017673425.1, read on the forward strand.
TAATTGGATTAAAACAGTAAAAACACGTGCAAAATGCAAAAGGGAGAATATCTTAAAGTGTCTGTAGCGCAATGGGTATTGCCCCTAGGAGTCGAGAACAGAACGGAGGCAGTTCCACCCTTATTTATTGGAACTTTCGGCTAGTACTTAAAATATTTACCCGCTTGAGAATTTTAAAAAATTAGTAGTAATATAAGATCTTAATTACCTTAATCCTTATAAATTCTTGGAATAAGTTGTGAATTATGCCTAAGCTCCTCAATTTCTTTTACTATCCAAACTTGATTTTTGACACCTTATTAGCCAGAGTGAAAACATCACGAAATTACCCAAATTTCCTTACTAATTTAAACTCCGAGTCTAGTCAACTACATCACACAAGAGCCTTAAGGTTTATGTCCAAAGTGTAAAACGTCAAGAAAATATCCAAAATCCCTTAATAGTTTAATTTACGAATACATACGCAACAATCATAACGCATTATGACTTCTTTTTCTGAAGTTATTCAACACCTTGCACGAAATATTACTTTTTTGTTTTTATTTTATTAAACATTATTTTCTTATTAGTCATTTAAAAAAGAATAGTATCTCTTGTTTGCAACAAATTATATGTGATACAAAAATAAATTGCAATCACAATATAAATATGAAGAAACATAATTTTATTCATAAAAAGACGTGGGTACAATTCTGTTTATCCCCTTGATTCTTCTCTCCTGATTATCTCCATGATTCGAGGGCTAGAATAGCGTGTTTCTCGAACGTAGGATGATGCGGGCTTTCATGGATTTATTTGATATCCATGAAGTATGTTGTGGATCTTCTTGAAGTATTTGATTATCAAGAATTATCCGGCCACTTCTTGATCTCTTTGTGAATATCCCGTGAGTTTATGGGATTTTCGAGATGATCTCCATTTTTGAGATATTTCTTAAAGGATTTTGTAACCTTTTTTATAAGAGTGACCTAGGGTTTTGGTAGAGTAGCCTCTAAACAACACTGACAGACTCCTAGACTTTCAAGAGGTCTTGTAGTATCTTAAATTTAGGATTTAGCTTGATCTATTAAAATTTCGATATCTACAAATGCCCCCTACTTCAAGGTTTGTCGGGGTGTAAGCTTGGCGAAACTTGAAGACAAGACTTGAAGTACCCGATCACAACGGAAATTTTTGAAGTAGTTTCGATTTGCAGGAGGAAGAGATGAAGGGCAGAACTGGTCCCACTGGGCGTGCCAGAATTTGTAGACAATAAATTTGCGTCGAGAAAATAAAATCAAGACCGAAAATATCGCAACAATCGTAGTATTTGATTTCAAATAATATGAGTGTACAATCTCTATGAATCCTCTGATTCTTCTTTTCAATAGTAAATAAATTCAAGGGCCTTTGAGCTTGATCTTGAATCTATATTTGTTTCCACGAACGATGATCTTGTTCTTGAGCTTGAGCTTGATTGCTTGAACTTGACCTTGATTTGTTCTTCATTCTTGAACTTGAACTTGATTTCTTCTTCGTTCTTGAACTTGAACTTGATTTCTTCTTCGTTCTTGAGCTTGAATTTGATTTCTTGAACTTGAAGCTTGAAACTTGTGGAGGAATTTGCGGTGTTTGATCCACGAGCTCTTTCTTACTTCTTGTTATAACTTCTGGTCCCTTTTCTGAGTTATGAAGACCCCTATTTATAGTTGTGGAAGGGAAGAGTTGTGATAAGAACAAACTCTTTCTGACCAATCAAATTGAAGTGTGACATGCTCGCATTTGATTGGCCAGAACATGTTACTTGCACACGTGGCGCGATTTCATTGGCCTTTTAGTGTGACTTGGCATGCCTTGTCATTTTGACACGTGGCATGATCCTATTGGCTCTTCCGTTTGACTTGGCGTGCCACGTCATTTGACACATGGCACCAAACCAGGCCTCTAGGAAGATGACATCTTGGGCTTAATGAAGTGGGCTCATCACTTTAGCCCAATTAAATGGGCTGGCCCAATGGATTAAGACTTATTTATTTAATCCATTTATATTGGACTTATATAATTAATTCAATTATATTAGCCCATATGTATTTGGACCAATATATCTTGAATTTAAAATATAGTCTAAATTATTTCATGGATTTAATTTTAATAAAATTTATATGCCTACAATATAAATATGAAGAAACATAATTTTATATTGAATTTATATGCAGAACTGGTCCCACTGGGCGTGCCAATTTGTTTGCAACAAATTATATGTGATACAAAAATAAATTGCAACCACAATATAAATATGAAGAAACATAATTTTATTCATAAAAAGACGTGGGTACAATTCTGTTTATCCCCTTGATTCTTCTCTCCTGATTATCTCCATGATTCGAGGGCTAGAATAGCGTGTTTCTCGAACGTAGGATGGTGCGGGCTTTCATGGATTTATTTGATATCCATGAAGTATGTTGTGGATCTTCTTGAAGTATTTGATTATCAAGAATTATCCGGCCACTTCTTGATCTCTTTGTGAATATCCCGTGAGTTTATGGGATTTTCGAGATGATCTCCATTTTTGAGATATTTCTTAAAAGGATTTTGTAACCCTTTTTATAAGAGTGACCTAAGGTTTTGGTAGAGTAGTCTCTAAGCAACACTGACAGACACCTAGACTTTCAAGAGGTCTTGTAGTATTTTAAATTTAGGATTTAGCTTGATCTATTAAAATTTCGATATCTACATCTCTATATTTGAAGATAATTTAAATTTATATTTTGTATTTTATTCTTAATGGCATATTTTGTAACGAAGTCTCATCCCTATATTTCATGCATTAATGAGTAAATCCCAATTTCATTATGTCTCAAATGTGAGAGAATCTGTGTGATGTCATATAGTGTGAATTATCAAAACACAATTCATTTCAGTATGTTAGATGTAACATAAATGCTCCCTTATATTAAAACTTTCTTTTTGTAGCACTTTGTTCAAACAGTACGCAATAAACCTCCTATCTCGGACGTGTCCTTTTGAATTAATTAACAGTCTCTTTCCCACATTAAATTTTGGTGAGCTGGTTTGAGCTATAAGAATTATGAAGTTTATAAATAGTTATAACTATAGTGAGGTCATCATATTTAAACTTTTGGTTTGTGTGACACAGGCAACGTACATAGCTCTTATTTTTTGGTAAATAAGTTAATGCAAAGTGAAATTTTCGACAGCCTAATTTATTATATGTTCCTAAAAGGGGAAAAAGATAGTTGTCACGTCATTAATACCAATTAAGTATTATATTTGATTTGTCCAATCAATATTTCCAAATATTCAATTTATCACCTACTACTTTGGTTAAAATTAAATCAGCACATACTCTCTATCCGTGCATGTAATTCTTATCCTTTCTTGTTAATTTCTTCTTCATATTCTTTTCGAAGAAGAATATATATACAGTATAACGTGCGTGTGGAGTTAAGCAACATTATACACATAAATAAATAACCCTGATATGTGTTGAGAATTTCACTATCACTTAGATACGAGTTCAGCAGAATAATATAGCTTTAGTCCGAATTGACATTGATATGTGTTGCGAATTTCATTAAATATGTACATCTAATAAATTGAAAATCTAGTAGCAAAAATGGATTGTATAAGTAGGAGCAGAGCTCCGCTAGAGTTTAGGCTACGGGACAGTAACTCAAAAGATTAAGCCCAAGCTCGTAAACTTTAAAACGTAACATTACCTAACCATAAACTTTACATCTTGTATTCGCCTCATCTATTTTCTAGAGAGGGCCGAGATTTCTACATCACTAATTTTCCGGTGTCTTAGAGGTTTATTTCATGCATGCATTGGTGGTGATAGGACCCTTATTTCTTTATTATTATTATTATTATTATTATTATTATTATTATTATTATTATTATTATTATTATTATTATTATCTTGAGAGAGAGTAGGAACGCTAATAAAGTATCCAATGATTCCTATCTCATACTTACACTAGTATTTAATTCAGTTCGTTGCATGTGACGCAATTGATTCACTTGTGACGTTGGTATACTAAATATTTCAATAAGTTGAGATCATCACTGAAGCAACGTAATATATATATATATATATATATATATATATATATATATATATATATATATATATATATATACTTGTTGACCAAACACCGTCTAATAGGAGTAGGGGCGGATGTAGTTAAGGATATATGAGTTTATGTTGACTTCGTAGCTTTGGCTCGAATCATGTATATGTATTAAAAAAATATATTTGTACTAGATAAGTACTAAATACCGATCGAACTACCAACAAGGGTTGTGGTGGAGTGGTAAGTACTCCTTCATCCTTAACCAGAGGTCTCGAGTTCGAGCCCCTGGGCATGGAGTCGCCTTTGTTAGGGAGCGCTTTACCCCCCAATGTGGGACTTCCCGGCGCGAATCCGGATTAGTCGGGCCCCANAAAAAAAAAAAAAACGATCGAACTGAATATCTCAAATGAGTTGTGGTAGACTTTCAAACTCAGAACCTAAAATATTTATATTCCGAATCCGCCTCTAAGTAGGAGTAGTTAGAACATCTTAAATCAGAAAAATAAAAAGCTAATATATCTTTTTAAAATTAAACCTAAATATGCATTAATTTAATTTCCATCATATCAAAGTAATCTAGAATGAGCTATATGGAAATCTTAAGGCGATATGTTTACTATTTAATTGAAGAGCAACCCATATTGTAACTAGCTAGTTATAATATTAACATCTACTCTACACTATACTTATATGCTTAACTTTATTAGCAGTTATTTTCCAGCTTTTCAAAATTATGTATGTCATATGTCCTACCATCTTAACAATAAATATTTGTGTCTGCTTGAAATTTGGCATTGGCCTATAATGTTAATTAGCAAATCACATAGCGACTCAAGGAAATTTTTGGATAATAGGAGTAATAATTAAGTGCTAGTTAGAGTTATAAATTAAAATAATTGTGAAAGAAAATTACATCAGCCTAAAAGTGAAGATAATAATATTTTTTTCTCTTTGAAAGCAACCAAACACCAATAAATAAATAATTATTCAAAAAATATTTTGCGTTATATCAAACACACCCTAAAAGCTAAAGAGGCAGAAGCTCCTTATTGATCCTAAAATTCATGCTTGGAGTGTATGAATAGCTCTAAATAAACCATATAAAACTTAATAGGCGAAATACATAAAATACCACCTGAGCTTGTCGTCAAATCCCTGTTACACACATGTTAAGTACGGAAATAACTTTACACACCCAACCTTTAAAAAGTGTGTCTATAACACACGATTTTAATTACGTGGCACACGCGTATTTTACACACAAATGAGGCACGGAACTATACATTTTTTGTATCTAAAGCCTCATTTGGAGTCCACATGTCCAGTTTTTTTTTTTACTTTTTCATTTTTATCATTTTTAGTCATCTTCTTTATTTTGATGAATCAAATTCCAGCCAGCTCCTCTATTGATGCTCCTAAAGAACACTTCTAATAATTTCAACAGCTCCTCCACTAACTCATGAGCCTGAATCTCCTGCCAAATTCATTACAGAGCATTTTTTCATAGATATTGTCCTTCATCCTCGCTAAAACCCCAGCCCCCTTCAATCCTAGACCCGTTACCTTTTTTCTCCGCCTATCTCTGACCTTTGCTTCTTCTTTTTTTTGGGTTTTGTTTTTTCAACGTAAAATCGTCTTAGGATTTTTTTTTTCCACTTATTCTCATCCCGAATTATTTCTACAAATTGCGCAAGACCCAAAAATTGATTATTTGAAATTGTTGTTGTTTGTTAAAATTGGTGTTTGGGGATTGAATTAGTTGTATATTAGAAGCTCCATTTCAATTGAAACTCATTTAGAGATGAACTAAGTAGTTGGATCGAAATTTGTTTAAGAAGGCCGAAAAAGAGTGCTTTGAATTTTTGAGTTAGGTCTTAAACTTGAAAAAATCTGAGGTTGATATTGAAAATTTTGGTTGTTAATTTGTATTCATGTTCTCTGATCTTGAAACTGAGATGAAGGTTGTAGCAGCCATGATGGTTGGTTTTCATCGAGGAAGAAGATGGATTTCTTTTTCTTTTCTGTTTTAGCTTAATGACACGTGTTACGATTTAATTGGTGTGTGACATATACCTGTTTAAAAGAAGTGGTCAAACACAAAAATGGTGTGTCATAGACACATTTTTAAAAGATTGAGTGTATAAAATTACTCGCGTGATCACAAGTGTGTAACAGGGATTTCGGGACAAGCTTAGGTGGCAATCTATGTATTTTGCCAACTTAATATAATTTTATTCGTGAAGTATCCTATATGTTCCTTATATCATAAAATTAATATTTAGAACTTTTGATAATTAATGTGTAATGCCACTAACTTTTCATTTAAAATAACAATTTCAAATTTTAATATATCTCATACGTGCCGATCATATTTTAACTTACTAATAGTTATGTTATGCGAAAAATAAAATTGTTGGTCGACCTTATTGAAGATTCCACTTTATTTTTAATAATGTAAAATTCAGCTTTTGAAATACAAAACTAATATACTGCAAATATGATCAGGACCATAGGATGATCAGGACCATAGGAATATTGTATGTCCACGAGGACCATATTATCTTATACACAGGCATGGACCAACACTTTTATTCCACATCGTATGAACACACAACTATAAGACTCACATACTTTATTATGGCAATTAATTATTTTGTTATACTAGCTAAAAATTCACACACTTTTTCGTCTTGCATAAAAAAAAAATAGGATGGCCTGGTGCACTAAATAAAAATTTACATGACTTTTTGGTCTTGCATAAAAAAAAGGGCAATGCGATATACTAAATAATTTTTTTGTCTTGCTTTTTGGTATGCTTGGAGAGTATGGATAGCTCTAAATAAACCATATAAAACTTAACTTAATTTGATTCGGAGTTGATGACTTAGATGGTCACTCAAGTTTTGGCAATTAGCCATCACAATTGTATAACTTTTTTTTTCTTCAAAATTTGCTCAAATTTACCTAGTTTACTTAAATGATTGTTTTTGTCGGATTCTCTACTTTCAGGTGATATTTACTGATATGGCAAAAATTAATTTTACAAAAAATATTAAAACACTAATTTAAAAGTTGAACCATTTAAAATTCAACCCACCAATTTGCCCCACAAACTAATAATACAACAGCAACAACAACAAAAAACTCAGTATATTCCCACAAGTGGGGTCTAGGGAGAGTAGTGCATACTGATCGCTGCCAACTCGACACTACATCAAGGTAGGAAGAGCGGGTCGCAATAGCTTTTACCCGAATAGTGGTCGGGATCGATTTTCACAGGGAGCTAGTAGTGGAGTTGGATTTTCTGTCTAGTCTAGAGATGTGTTTGTGCTCCTAATGTCACTTCAAACATTCTTGGTTTTTGATTTTATAACTACTATGATAAAACTAATGATTAACGCTAAATTATGCTACTAAAATATTGCAAAGTTGTATCTAATGGGAAGGAAGGCACTAGGGTCGTGGCATTACCTAGGTGGCTAATTGACTGGTAGATGTTACTAAGGATAGATTGACATATTTGGGGCTTATGCTATAACCGTTGCATAATTGTACCCACTATCACACCTCTCGGTAGAGAAAGTGATTTTGCCCAATTGACTTTCTCGAGACCAATTAGGTAGGCCAATAAGATCAAGCAACTAGGGTTCAAGTAGGGTGATTACTCTCTCGAGATTTAACCCGTTAATTGGGACTATCATTTCTCATGAGTCCATCCCAATTCCTTGTTGGGTCAATTTTGGGGTCATAAACTCTCTTTCTCAAGAAGAGTCAAACCCACAATGCTTGAATCAGTGTTTGCAACCACCAATTCTTAAATAAAAACATAAAATTAGCCCAAATAGCAAACACCCATAATCATTCTAACCCTAGATGGCAACACCCATCAATTACCCAAACTAGGGTTGAGCCACAACCCTAGCCAATGTGTTTAGCTACTCATGCTAGATACAGAAATTGAAGAAATAGATGATGAACTAAGCATATTAATTGATTACTAAAAAGAAATCACAAGAATCTATGGTAAAATTAAAGCTAAGGTGCCAAAAATGGCTACAAAATCGAGTCTCACGAGCGCAACTATGTCTGAGATATAAAACTTGACCTAAAAATGGTAAAATGTCCTATTTATACTAGGCTGGAAAAACTGGACAAAAATACCCTTGCGGGTCAGTGCGGGCCGCGCAAAAATGGACCGCGGCCGCATTGGCTCTTGGATTTCTCATTTCTGCTTCTCTGAAGTTGGAGACCGCGGACCACGTGGAAGGGCACCGCGGCCGCGGTGGAAGTTGGCGCGGCCGCACAGAAACGAGCGCAGGCCGCATTGCTTGGATTTGGCAAAATGTGAGCTCTCTGAATCTCTGCTCCGCGGACCGCACAAAAGAGTAGCGCGGCCGCGGAGCCTGACCGCGGACCGCGTGAATTGTACCGCGCCCGCGTTGCCTCTAGCTTGAAAATCCTAACTCTCTGAACCTCCTAGTGCGGCCGCATTCACCTTTGCACGGTCCGCACTAGGTTCTCTTTTCCTCAATTTACTTAGTCTTTGACACTTGAGCAGGTTTCACTCCTTTTTGAGCCGATCTTTGACATTCGTCGCTTTGTCGATCAAACCTGCAATCAAGCACAACTTGTGAGCATTTTGGGACTATTTTGTGGCAATTTATAACCAAAGCATAGGCAAGTAGGGGCATAAAACATGTTAAAATCCCGACTTATCAACTCCCCCAAACTTAAACCTTTGCTTGTCCTCAAGCAAACAAAATAAGACTCACCCCTTAAAGGACAATCCAAGTAATTCCAGCTATCCTAAAGTAACCTCAACAAGCATCAATTGGGACTAACCATTGCCCTCAACACAAATGGATCATTAACAACATTCAAACCTTGAAAACTATGGATCAAGAGTGACACAAGAGCATCAAGAATTGACTGATTACATCAAAGAACTCTCTCAATTACTTTGGTCGCTGTGGATCCCCAAACTCATACATCCTCAACTCTCCCTAAGCAAACCTTGCCTTTCAGAGTATAAGCACACAACCCGAGGTTAATGGGAGTTCACTCTTCTCTCTCAAGGAAAGGTCACAAGTCCGGCTCTAGGTACCATATGCTTGACCCTCATGTAAGTATCCACTAATGCGAGTGTCATCCAACTCAAGATCATATAGGGCTTATGTGGAGTTAATGTGAAGGCTTTTGGGTAAGGGTAGGATATGTTTTTGTTCAAGTGGGTTCAATCTTCCCTTCAGCACTTCTTTTGATTCATTGGCACAATTCACTTGACTCTTTGAGTCATTTCACCTCTTCCAAGGGGTTAGAGAGACACTTCGTCACTCTTTCTTACGCAATTCAAAATATTTCTCCTTTTTCTACTTTTTCTACACCTTTTTCACTTTTGTTTTTCTTTGAATCCCTTTTTATTCTTTTTCACATCGGGCTTTCTTTTTGTCTTTTTCTTTTCTTTCTTTTTCATTGCCTTTCTTTTCTTTTGCTTTTGTACCTTTTACCCCTTTTTGTTTCCTTTCTTGTCTCCCTGCCCAAACTTAGACTTTGACATTGCTCAAGGGAAGATGTGGATGCCAAGAGAGGGTAGAATTTAGAATAGGTATAGGCTTGTAGCATTGGTTTATGAAAGAAGAAGGTTTAAGGCTCAAAAGGGTTAGCTAGGGATTATCTTATTAGTAGGCTATGGAATTGTTCAACTTATCATTTGGATCAAGGAGAGCATATAATCACTTCTCGAGTCGAACTTCACTCAAAATTTCGCCTCAACAAATATTCGGGGCAAGTTCTAGACCATTGGCTTGGGACTTGGACTCATAATTTAATTTCTCACCACACACACTCAAGGATTGCTTAAGACATAGAGTCGAGGGCCTACAACAACCTTAGATACGATTGAGCACACAATAGTCCCGAAAGACCACATGATGTTTGTTTGGTCAACACAAGAGTCTCAAGGTCACTACTTTCACCATCCTAAACACAACCACTTGTCTTTGACCATGGGATGAAAGGCAAATGTGTTAGGCCCAAGGGAAGCTATGCTTGAAGTACCCTTAACTAAAAACTACTAAAAACAAAAGACAAAAGACAAAGCAAAAACGAACTCAAACCCTTAAGAAGGTTGTCACGCCATCCATCATCGGAAAGAGCCACCCGGTTCACACAATACTCCACCCTTGGAAAGAACCGTGGCATTAAGAAAACCAAGGGCTTATTGAAAACGCCAAAAAACAAAACCAAGGGCTACGAGCCTATCTACGAAGCTAAAAACAAAATTTTTTTACGAAAATACGAAAATAGAAATTAGAATGGATATTTACAATAGGGGATTAGAATATACAACGGGGAATGAATATATACAAAATGTAACTTAACTTTATATACAGACCAAAATAGAAGATAAAAAGTACTTAATGTATAGTTATATACATACCCAATAGAAAATCAACCAAAAAAACTGAGTCAAATATATACAGTCATCCAGATAAATAAAAAAAATATAGGGCGCACCCCCACGAATAAAAGCTGGCATTGTCCCCAATGCCCACTATCAAACTAAGCATCAAAAAGTCATAAGAAAGGATATAGGAGCTCCCTAAGCCTGGTCCGTCTGCATGGGATCATTAGTGGTCCCCAAGTCCTCTGTATGTGGGGGAACCTCAGACTGGTTCCCGATTTCCTGCTGCTCAGCTGCTGGGACTAGGGCCTGTTCCTGAACCGACTGGATGTCAGGTGCATCATGAGGCAAACTGGAGGAGGCCTCCTGTGGGATTGCCACCTCAATAACTGCATCAGTTGTACTGGGGAGCTTTCTCTTCTTCCTTGGCTGCCTGGGTGCCTGCTGCTACTGTGGCTCTGCTACTGGTGCTGCTGGGGCTGGGGCTGGGTCCCCGAATAGCAAGTCTAGAGGCATCTGGTCTGCCAATAGCTTGTCCACATCTGTCCTGAGCTGTTTCACAGACTCCTTGGAAGCCCGTGATCTCCTCATCTTCTTGTGCTCCTTGGCAAGCTCCTTCAGAGCCTTGGCATGTGACTCCACTGCTGTAGACAAGGTAGCCTGTGTCTTTATAATCTTTTACTGGTTCTCCAGGAGCTTCTTTAAAGTGTCCTCAATGGACTGAGGAATCTGAGCTGGCTGAGGTGCTGACTGGGTCTCAATGGTGGAAGACAATGTAGACAACTTGGATGTCGCAGCTGACATCCAGTTGTTCAAACTGGCCAATGTCTTGCTCAATTGATGGGCAGTGAAAGGATGAGTCCGGGAAGATGGGACCCCCGGGCCAGCTGAAGTACTGGGACCAGCAGCAGAGGAAGGTCCTGGAGGACAGTCTTCAACTGTAGTGGCAGCAGGCATGGTGGAAGGCTCGGTAGAAGGCTCTACGGCAACTGGCTCCTTAGACTGGCCAGTTGGGACAGAGGCAGGTGGCTGGTGGCTCTTGTGTTTAGGGTTGTCCGGACCCTGCATACTGTACCAAGAGTAAGGAGCCACATGCTTGGTCTTGACATCATATCTCTTCTTCTCCACCTCCAGGTCCCGGAAATACATTGAAAGGGTGTTTGGAAAAGGGTAATTCCGGTCATGCTCTTGCCCCACAGCAGAAATCACACGGGACATCACATTGCCCATATTGATAAGGTACCCGGCCATAATAGATGCAACAAGAACAACCCGGGTAAGTGGAATAGTCTGATCGTGGGTAGAAGGGTCAAGCCGACTGCACACAAAAGTCAACTACCCCCGAGCCTCAAAGTTGAAGGTCTTCCGGTATATTTTTCTCCCAGCCTGCAACCACCCTGGAACAGTACCTGGGATTGCCAAGTACTGGGCCAACCAAGGACGGACTTCCTCACCCATCCCTAACTTGGTCGGATATAGAGACTCATCTTCATCCCTGAACCCCAAATACTCATTCTGAGAATTTCCATCAAACAACACCGTTTTGTCTCTAACTTTGGTCACCTTAGTATCCTTGACAATGTGGGCCACATTAGAGTAGAATTCCCTGACCATGTGCTCATTTGCATCAATGCACTTATCCATGAAAAACTCCCAGCCCATTCTAGTTCTAAATTCTCTCTGCACATTAGGGTTGTGGGGTAAGAGGTCATTGTCAATAAAGCTCCTCTCCGGTATCAATTTCCTCACCGCCCACCACTCCCTAAACTTGTGGTAAGCCACTTGGCTCACGAATCTATCTTCCCACTCTTCGGCCTTCCTAGTTCATGCAATTCCCCCAATCTGAGGCTCACCACCCTCATCGCTGCCTGCACTCTCCCTAGATAATGAAGCTGTGGGGGAGGTGGTGTAGGTCCCACTACCTGCTGCTGACTCGTCAGATGAATCAGAAACTACATTTACCGGTCTTTTGGTGGTGGGTGATGCTGGAGTGGTATCAGTTAGGTGGAGGGGGTTGGTTATGTGAGTTTGGACTGAATTTGAGGAGATGTCCTTGGAAGGCACATACTCACTCCCCGAGGAATGAGAAGCCGCCTTAACAGCAGCTCTTATCAGTTTCCAAGTCTTTTTAATGTTATCCCGAGCCTGGGGAGTGAGTTTTGCTATTCTCTTGCCTTTACCTCCTCGGGAGGAACCACCTCTCCCGGGTTGTTGTGATCCCTTGCCTCCTTTTTGTTTAACCATTATCTGCAAACACACGCATCTAACATTGTTAGTTTAAGTACAGGCAGTGAAACAGGTGAATGAAAGAATTGCAGACAACAGTTGAAGAACACAGTTGCAGAAACATGCTCCGCGGCCCGCACAAGAAGGAGTGTGGCCGTGTTGGAGGCACCGCGGATCGCGCTAAGGCGACCGCGGTCCGTGCTAGGCAAAGTCCCAAAATAATAACTCTCTGAATCTCCCACCGCGGTCCGCAAAAAATGGGGTCGCGGCCGCGGTGGGCCAGCGTGGGCCGCGCTAAGTGAAATGCGGCCGCACTGGGAACAAATCAACTTTCAATCAATTGAGCACCGCGGCCCGCACTAGGAAAGCAGCGCGGACCACGTTAGGACAGTGCGGACCGCATTAGGACAGCGCGGTCGCGCAAAGGCAACCGCGGTCCGCGCTGAGCTAGGGTTTACAGGCACTAAGTTAGGGTTGTAGTTATGCCATTTTTGTTCAAATTTTTACGCCTACTTTGTCCCTACTCATTTGCCCAATCATTAGAAATATTCAGCACATAACCTAGGTTTTAAACTATCCTAAACTGTCAATTAAATGAAAAAGAAGAAGCTAAGAGACGACAGAAGAAGTTAAAACTACTGGGTAAGAAATTAAAATGAAAATATGAAATTAATTAATCACAAATGCACGAAATGTTACCAAGTTTGTGAAGATTAAATGCAATTAGTCCAAGCAAGCAAGAGTTACGGTCTCAGAAAGGGGTGAACAGTAGTTCTAGGGCTCAGAGTTTTCAGAGTGCGAAAAGGGTACACTGAGACCCTGGGGCTCTATTTATAGAAAATGATGCGGGCCCCATACTCACCTACTAGCGCGGCCGCGCGAAACGGACTGCGGACCGCGCTGGATTTCACCAAATAAAGTTTCAGTAGGCAACCTCCGCGAACCGCGTAAAAGCAGACCACAGCCGCGACGGTCCACCGCGGACCGCACTAATTGGAACGCGGCCGCGGTGGAAAACTTCAGAGACCATCATTGTTGGACCATGCTATTGCAGACCGCGCTAAGATGACCGCGGCCGCACTGGCAAACTTCAAAGACTGGTCAATTTGTTCCAACTTATTTTGCACTGCATCAACACAATCCCTGCAACATCTCATAGCCAATTAGCTCAAAAATCCTAAACTATCAAGGAAATCAAAGAGAAAGAAAAAGACATGGGTTGCCTCCCAATAAGCGCCTGATTTAACGTCGCGGCACGGCGCGGGTTGGAAACACATCATTTCAAATGTACCATAGCCACCACGTGGCTATCATCAATCTTCCCAAGATAATGCTTTACACGATGTCCATTGACTCTGAATATTTCACCATTCTTGTTCCTTAGATCAAGAGCACCAAATGGGGTCACGAACACAACTTCAAATGGCCCACTCCACTTTGATTTGAGCTTTCCTGGAAACAGACGTAACCGGGAGTTGAAAAGAAGAACCATATCACCATCTTTGAATTCCTTTTCTCGAGCATATTTGTCGTGAAGATACTTCATCTTGTCCTTATACAAGGACGAGCTGGAGTAGGCATGAAATCTAAACTCATCAAGCTCATTAAGTTGCTTAAACGGAGATTCGCTACAACATCCCATTCCAAGTTCAACTTTCTCAAGGCCCACATAGCTTTGTGCTCCAATTCCACCGGAAGATGGCAAGCATTCCCAAACACCAACCGGTACGGGGACATACCAATTGGGGTCTTGTAAGCCGTCCGGTACACCCATAAGGCGTCATCCAACTTTTTCGACCAATCGGTCCTATTAGCATTGACCGTCTTGGACAAGATACTCTTTATTTCTCCGTTGGAGACTTCCACTTGACCACTTGCTTGAGGATGATAGGGGGTGGTCACTTTGTGATTTACTCCATACTTGGCAAGTAATGAATCAAAAGCCTTGTGGCAAAAATGAGACCCCCCATCACAAATGATAGCACGAGGGGTGCCAAACCTTGTGAAGATACTCTTTTTCAAAAATGCCACAACACTTCGGCCTTCATTGTTGGGTAAAGCCACGGCTTTAACCCACTTTGAGACATAGTCCACCGCCACGAGAATATAATTGTTCCCACAAGAGCTCACGAAAGGACCCATGAAATCGATGCCCCAAACATCAAAAATATCCACCTCGAGAATCGTATGAGAGGCATCTCATCCCTTTTTGAAATTCCGCCGGCTCTTTGGCATGCATCACATCTCTTTACCAAGTCACTAGCATCTTTAAACAAAGTTGGCCGAAAGAAACCGCAACTCAAGACCTTTGAAGCCGTCCTCACCCCTCCATGATGGCCACCATAGGGGGAGGAGTGACAAGCCTCCAAAATGCTCAATTGTTCACCTTCCGGGACACATCTTCTAATCACACCATCCGTGCAAATTTTAAACAAGTACGGATCATCCCAATAAAAATCCAAACTATCCCGCTTGAGTTTCTTCCTTTGGTTGGAAGAGAGCTCACACGGGACAATTCCGGTCACAATGAAGTTGGCGATGTCCGCGAACCATGGCATGTCACACATTGACACGGAAAGAAGTTGCTCGTCAGGGAGTGTATCATTTATTTCAAGGCCGTCGCATGGCCTCCCTTATTCCTCTAACCGGGACAAATGGTCTGCAACTTGATTCTCACTTCCCTTCCGGTCCACTATTTCTAAGTCAAATTCTTGAAGAAGTAACACCCATATCATCAATCTTGCCTTGGAATCCTTCTTGGTCATAAATACCTAAGGGCGGCATAGTCCGTGTGCACAATCACCTTGGCCCCCATAAGATATGGTCTAAATTTCTCCATGGCAAATACAATGGCCAATAACTCTTTCTCCGTTACCGTGTAATTCTGTTGAGCTTCATTCATAGTCTTACTTGCATAATACACAGGATGGAACAGTTTGTTAACCCGTTGACCCAACACCGCCCCCACTGCAACATCACTAGCATCACACATTAGTTCAAAGGGTAAATTCCAATTAGGTGCGGTTATGATAGGGGTAGTGGTCAACTTGTGCTTTAAAAGTTCAAAGGCCTCCATTCATTTTTCATCAAAAACAAACTTGGCATCTTTCTCTAGCAATTGCAAAGGGGGTTTACTACCTTTGAGAAGTCTTTGATAAATCGCCGGTAGAACCCGTCGTGCCCAAGAAAACTCCTCACCCCTGTGAGCACGTGATTTTTGCCTCGCTTGAATTACTCCTATAGAATTCGCAAAATTAGGATTTTTCTTTTAATTATTTAATTTTAGGGAATTAATTGCATGATCCTGTGTTTGTTTGTATTTTGTGTGCATTTTTAATTGATATAATTCATAAAAAATACAAAAATAGCACATTTGCATTTAGGATCCCATTTTTATATTTTTAGTTCTACTAGTTAATTAACATCACAAAAAATAAGAAAAAATAACAAAAATAGTCCTTTTTGCATTTTTACTTTTAATTTTTCGATTTTTCCTTAGTTTTCTTTTTAATATAGGAGTTAGTTAAGTTTGAAAATTAATCAGTTTAATTTTAGAGTTAAATAAGGTATTTTTATTTTTTAATTTTGTATTTAACAAAATCTAAAAAAAGAAAAAGAGGAAAAGAAAGGAATTGAATCCAAAGAATGACATTGATTCTGGGCCGATTCATATCAGCTCAAATGTTCAAATTCCCCAAATCCGCTCAAAATCAGGTCCAAATAACGCCCATGCCCGGTCCAAATGCCCCAGTCCTCAGACCATTGAAACGGCGTAGTATAGGGGTGTTACTACGTCGTTTCAGGTTCTCCAAATATCAAAATAATCCTGACCCTTCATCCCTCATGATCCAATGGCTGTGGATCCATCTTGATTTTAATTAAAAGTGTCCTAAAATTGTAAAAAACCCTAAAGACCAAACTCACCTTCCTCGTACCTTACCCTCCTGTCTCCTGCCACCACAACCCGCCGCCGGAAATCGCCCTACGGCGGCGGCAAACCTCCATTCACCACCAAATCGATACCAGAGCTCCCTCTCCCTTCCCCATCATCAATCCGCCCTTAATTTCCTTCGAATCCCGTCGGAACTCCGCCAAAATCCCAAACCCTAGCGCCGCCTCCGCCGTGTCCGGCGGCGCCGCCTCCAATCGACCCCAAATTTACACCACAAGACCTCCTTCATCTCCTCATAACAAATCCCTGGTTATCTTCCTTCGAATCTCCCTCCAACTGCTCGAATTTTGAATCAGAGAATTGGGACCTTAATTTCATAAAATCAAATTCAACAGGCCTGTAAGGATTATTAGGCTATATTGAACCTTAGTCATGTGTTTTCACACGAAAACACAAGATTAAGGACTAATATGGTCAAATAATCGATGATTTTCTCCAAGCGTCTTCCAGTTTCAGTCCACTAGGTATTTCTCTGTTTCTTTGCTTTTCTGTTTATCTTCTTTTACTCAGTATGTTTTTATTATTTGGTTTTGTTCATTTTTCTATTTTTACAGTATAGTTTCATGTTTTCTTTACATTTTTTTAATTTGGTTTCATTCATTTTTCTATTTTTTACAGTATAGTGTCATGTTTGAATTGTTGAATTGTTCATTTATTGTTTTATTAGTTCAGTGATAAAATTAGTCTTAGGTTATAGTATTGATGTTCTAAACGTCAATACCACACAAGAGGGGGGGGGGGGGTGATTTGTGTGGTACTCAATTTTTCGCTTAAACTGCTTCTGGAAGGACCTGGTTCTTCTAGGTGTACTTATTACTACTGTTTGCGGAATTAAAAGTACATAAAATAAAGAACACAGAGATTTTACGTGGAAAACACCTGGCTCGAAAGGTGAAAAAAACCACGACCTACTACTCAGTAGGATTTTCCCAAACTTCCACTAAAATCACTGAGCCAAAACTGCATTTACAAAACTCTTTGTAAACCTAAGGATTAACTTTAATCCCTTTGTAGCAACCAGCCTCTAACTGCTGCGACAACTTCAAGTTAACTCTAACTTGAATACTCAAAATACCTATTACAATTGCTTCTAGATAAAGCTGAAAGGTACAATATGAAACACCTACTACAATTGAACTAGAAATAAAGAAAGACACATAAAACTCTCTATGGATCTGGTTCTTCAATCTGGTTCATGTAGCTTCTGGTTTGCACACTTGAATCACACACGAACTGCTTGCAAAAAGCCTTGCTATTTTGCTCCCAATTCACGTTTAACTTCTGCGTTTTTGTGCAACACATGTAATGTGAGAACATCCTGCAATTTATAGAGTTAGTAGATGAAGAAATAACTAGAGTTCTGATGCAACTCATCCTTGGTGGAAGAGTTCTAGTTGATTTCAACTTCTAACTCCTTCCCTATCTTGGATAGTGTTCTCTTTGATTAAGGAGTCCTTCTCCTTATCAATTATGCAACCTTTTCGATCAGGAGATATTAAATACACCAAGTTAAGCTTATCTCCTTCACGTGCATCCCACATGCTTGAATCTGCCCGTTTTTGTGAACCTGAAGGATGGACCACTGGATGGGCCTGGTTCATGTCTGAGTTCCTTTGTCAGTCTTCAAAACTAACCTTTACTTGGGCCAACAAGTATTAATTAGAATTAACTTCCAGTTCTGATTAGAATTAGATAGATTTGATAGTTCAATTTTAGGGATTTTTTGTGATGGTTTGGTTATAGCTGAATAGTCCCAAGTCTTGATGACTGACCATGGTCATTTTGACCAAGTTTCAAAAGGGCTAGGGTTAGTTTGACATAGGTTAGTAATTTTAGGATTAATTCAGGGGTAGTATAGGTATTTTAATTATAAAATAGTACAGTAACTGAATTGGAACCCCCTAGAAACTTCTAGATTGGGGTTTTAATTTGAAATTCAGGAACTTGGTAGTATAACTTGACCAACAAGTCATGAATTGAAGGACTAAGTAGTTAAAAACTGAAAATAAAAGAGGGACCTAGGGTGTAAAAGGAAATCTGACAGTTGCCCTAGCCTTTGCCTATAAAAGGGGCAATACCCTTGCCTTGCAATAGAAGTTTTAGAGAGCTACAGATCTGAAAAATTCAAAATTGAAAAGTTTCAGCAGTCTAGAGAGATCCAAAATTTGAAATTCAAATTGAGATTTGGGAAGCATAAAACATACTGAAAATTTTCTGCAACTTCAGGCAACAAAAACTGGAGAAAATCACTATTCCATTGAACCTTTAGAGTGATTTTTGAAGTTCAAAGTTCTAAACTAAAGCTCCAGCTTATCTAGGGTTAAAAAATGGCTTAAGTTTCCTGGTGATTTTAGTAGTCGAGGTTTCAGAGACTCCTAGGGTTTATTCTCGGGTTTATTTTGGGTCATTCAAGCTTGGTTTTGGTGGTCTATTGGTGCTGCTCACCTGCAATTAATTCCTGGGTTATTTGATTATTTTTCTGGGCTTAAATCCGATATTATTGCTGTTGTTCACCGCTGCCTAGCTGACCCTCCATTTCCTATTTTCTATTCAATTCCAAGTACACATCCTGAATCCACCTTGATGTAGCTCTCAAGTTTGGAAATGAAATGGAAAGTGATGCATGTTTTCTCTGATTTTTCTTTTAATGAGTTATTGTATTTCAAGTAGCTTTATGACTTAGCGAAATCTTCAGTGTAATTAACTTGTACTGTTGAACTATACCTCATTTTACTCATTCATGATAATTCTAGTAGTATCTCTGGTTTACTATAATTGTAGTAGTGTTAGTAGTGTTAACTCATGCTTGTTAGATGTTTGAAAGAGTTAGTATTGCAGTAATTAGTTCCATGTGTATAGACTCGAGATCCCTGGGTTTGAAATCTATGCATCTTATTTAGTTAAAATGTTAATCACCTTAGTTTTGTCACTAAGTTTCAGAGATTGTTATAGTAATCCATTAGTTTAAACAAGATCCGTGTACAAGCGTGAAAGTTGAACTAAACAAAGCAGGTTTCTGATAGGACGAGTTTGAATGGTCTTTTGGCTTATAAACTGTTAAATTTAATTTCGATTCAGGATCGGTGTTACAAGGTCTAATTTAAAATCAATATTTAATATGGGCTCTGTTTTGGGCCAAAGCTCAACAATTGGCTGGAAAGAAATTTGAGGCCTTTTGGACTAGGTCTAGCGTGGCCTTAATTAAAAAATAAGAAGCCCAGGCATTATCAATCCCCTATTGAATTGGCTCCTCTCGTTGGGCTATAGACTGATCAGGGCTTGGATTTTGAGTCCTAGCTTCTAGCTCGCCGCCAAATTGGGCTTGTGATTGAGGCCCAAACTTTGAACAACTTGATTGAACAAAGCTGAAATGATATTTCCTTCCCATGGGCTGCTTCGAGGCCCAACCTGCTGAAAGTTCTATTTTCCTTACTAAAGTTATTGGATTTGATGATTTTAAAAAATTGAATTATAGGCTTGGGCCTTTCCATTTAAGTAGCAAATTTAAATTAAGAGGTCTTCAATAATGAAGATCCTCTTGTTTAAATTTGGACTTGATCTTGAGGCCCAAGTTTTCTTAAACGCTAATAATAGTAGTTATTGAATAATGCTAATTAATTAAGTTTTGTAGAGACAAGCCTTAATAGAGAATAATAGCTCATTTTTAGGATGGCCAATTAAAATAAATTGAGGTGCGCCGCGCCAAACAAAATTCACATTGCGTGGCCCTCAATAATTATCTTTTAAAAATCCTTAGAACTCGGGACGTGCCATTTAGCGAATTTTCATGGCCTCCCGCAAAATTAATAACGCGTTAGTCACTTTAGGCGCGTTCTTTAATAATTTTACCTTCCTAAATTCGGGTGTGCATTTCATGTGACCCAAATCCAAATCCCAAAACGTTGAATAAAATGTGTCGCGGATCCGGGTGCATTTCATGTGACGTGATCTAAAAATACGTTTTAAACGACGTTCAACCTTCCTTAAAAATCAATTAAAAGCGGTAAATAATTTTAAATTGCACTATAGGATGAACATGTTTTAAAATCAGATATTAGGCCATTTATAATAGTTTAAGCGACCGTGCTAGAACCACGGGATCTGGAGGTGCCTAACACCTTCCCTCGGGTCAACAGAATTCCTTAGTCAGAATTTCTGGTTCGCAGACTTTATTTGGAAAGTCGAAAATTTCCTCGATTTGGGATTCAAGATAAACCGGTGACTTGGGACACCAAAAGCCAAACCTATCCCAAGTGGCGACTCTGATTAAATAAATAATCCCATTTCGAATAATGTCACTTAAATTGGAAAAACTCCCTTATACACTATCCTTTGGGGTAGGTGTGTGAAAAAGGAGGTGTGACAACCCCTTTGATAGAAATAGGGGGAGGGAGCCTTGAAATCACCTCGATCTTCGCCTTGTCTACCCCAATCCCATGCTTAGAAATCTTGTGACCCAACACAATACCTTCTTCAACCATAAAATGGCATTTTTCCCAATTGAGAACGAGGTTAGTTTCTTTCGTCAAAAGAGTCACCAATCACGCTAAAGTCATCCATAAAGACCTCCAATATGTCTTCCACCATGTCGGTGAAAATAGCCATCATGCAACGTTGGAAGGTCGCCGGAGCATTGCACAACCCGAATGGCATCCGGGAGAAAGCAAATGTACCATAGGGGCATGTAAAAGTGGTCTTCTCTTGGTCCTCCGGGGCAATTAAGATTTTATTGTAGCCCGAGTACCCATCTAAAAAGCAATAGAAAGCTCGCCCCGCAAGGCGATCAAGCATTTGATCGAGGAATGGCAAGGGGAAATGATCCTTGCGGGTCACCTTGTTGAGTTTCCGGTAGTCCATACAAACTCTCCACCCTGTAATGGTCCGAGTGGGAATAAGCTCATTGTTGTCATTTGTCACTACCGTCATCCCTCCTTTCTTTGGCACACATTGGACTGGAGAGGTCCATGAGCTATCGGAGATTGGATAAACCACACCGGCGTCAAGCCACTTGATAACCTCTTTGTTTACCACTTCTTGCATCGCCTCATTTAGTCTTCTTTGATGTTCAAGTGAAGGCCTTGCATCCTCCTCCAAGATGATTTTATGCATGCAAAATGCGGGGCTTATCCCCCTAATGTCTGCCAGAGTCCATCCTATTGCCCTTTTTTCGCCTTTGAAGCACCTCCAAAGTGGCCTCAACCTGCAAGTTAGTAAGGCAAGAAGAAAGAATAACTAGAAGAGTTGAATTAGAGCCCAAAAATTCATACCTGAGGTGTGGAGGAAGTGGCTTCAACTCCAACACCGGTGGCTCCTCAACGGATGGCTTAGTTGGTGGAGTTTTGCAGTTTTCAAGATCCAAAGATAACTTCCTAGGCTCATATGAATATGAACCCATACCATGCAATGCATTCACGCACTCCACTCTGTTAACATCATCATCGACATCCATGTTAAGAAGCACGACCTCAAGAGGATCCTCAACATTTATCATGGAACTTGTGTCATCCACTATCACAGCTGTGACAATGTCCACAAATGAACACACCTCCGTGCTATTGGGTTGTCTCATTGATTTGCAAACATGGAATACCACCTTCTCATCTCCCACTTGGAATGTCAACTCACCCGCTTCAACATCAACTAAGGCCTTCCCCGTAGCTAGGAAAGGTCTCCTAAGAATAATCGACACTTCAAAGTCCACCTCACAATCGAATATGAGAAAGTCGGCCGGCAATATGAATTTGTCCACCCGGACAAGAACATCATCAATTATATCCAAAGGCCGCTTTATCGACCGGTCCGCCATTTGAAGTCTCATTGAGGTTGGCCCAGGTTGTCCAATTCCCAAAGTCTTGAAGACTGAATAAGGCATCAAATTAATGCTAGCCCCCAAGTCACATAGGGCCTTAGCAAACTCCGCACTACCGATAGTGCAAGGGATAGTAAAAGCTCCAAGGTCTTCAAGTTTCGGGGCCATAGAATGCATTATCGCACTAACTTGGTGAGTCATCTTTATTGTTTCACAATCCATGGAATGCTTCTTTGTGACCAAATCCTTCATGAGCTTTGCATAGCCCGGCATTTGTTCAAGTGCCTCCACCAAAGGCACATTGATTGTAAGGCTTTCCATCATATCTATGAACTTCTTTAATTGATTGTCACTCTTTTGCTTTGCTAACCGCTGAGGATAAGGTGGAGGTGGTCTAGGCAAAGATGCCTTGGCTTTGGGCACACCGGCTCGGGCATATCAATATGTGTTCCCTAGACGGGTTCACGACATCTTGTGTTTCCACCTCGGCCTCGTCAATATCTATCCTCACCTCATTGTTCACATTTGTCTCAATCACATCTTCAACAATCAAAGGACCCACATCTTCTTGGAACCCAACATCATCATTCATAACTTGATTTTCATTCGAGGCATGCACATCACCGCCTCTCCCACTTCTTGTTGTAACCGCCATCACATGATTGTTACCTCCCTTCGGGTTAACTACCGTATCACTTGGTAGAGCACCCTTAGGTCGAGTATTCAACGATTGAGAGATTTGGCCTAGTTGCACCTCCAAATTCCGAATAGAGGTATTATGAGAAGCCAATTGAGCATCAGAGTCTTGGTTCTTCTTCATCATTTGTTCGAACATCATTTCTATTCTCCCCATATCACTACCCGAAGAACTAGACCCTTGAGATTAAAAGGGAGGTGGATTGTTCAATTGTTGGTACATGGGGGGCCTTTGAAAGCCTTGACCCCGGTTGCCTTGATTTCCGCTATTATTCCACCCTCCTTGATTGTTGTTGTTGTTGCTACAGTTATTATTGTTCCTGTTCCAATTGCCTTGATTGTTTCCTTGGTTACCCCAATTGTTGTGTTGATTGTTGTTGTTCCAATTGCAACCACCTTGTTGTTAGTTGTTATTATTCCAATTACCGCCGCCTTGTTGATTTCCCCAATTTCCTTGGGGGCGCCATTGTTGATTCCCTTGATTTCCTCTATTCCCTTGGTAGTTATTGACATATTGACATTCCTCGCTTTGATTATCATAGCACTCATTCGAATAACCACCACCATCATTGTTGTTGTCAAATTGCTCACCATTACCTTAAGGTTGTTGTTGCCCTCTTTGCCTCCTTTTTAGCATAGAAACACCTTCCATTGCATTGACTTGGCGTGGGTTTTGGACTTGTTGCAATTGCGCCTTCGCCAATTGATTCATAGTTGTTGTAAGCTCGGCAATAGCTTGGCCATGATCATTCAATTCCTTGTGCAAATGGATGACCGTGGGGTCACCTTGGGGTACATTTGCTCGGCTTTGCCATGCCGAAGAGGTGTCGGCCATTTCATCAAGTACATCACATGCCTCTTGGTAAGAAAGTTTCATAAAGTTCCCTCTGGCTAATTGGATCACAATGCACTGCTTCGTGGTGTCGATGCCCCGATAAAAAGTTTGTTGTATCATCGCCTTGGTCATGTCGTTATTAGGTCACTCCTTCACCATTGTTCTATATCTTTCCCATATCTCGTGCAAAGGTTCCGTTGGCATTTGCTTGAAAGCTAGAATCTCATCCCGAAGAGCCGCCATATGACTTGGAGAAAAGAACTTGGCAATAAATTTGTCCGCCAATTCATCCCATGTGGTGATAGAATGATTTGGTAGCCTTTCTAACCAGTCCAACGCTTTACCCCGAAGAGAAAACGGGAAAAGCCTCAATCTCAACGCATCCTCTGACACGTTTGTTTGTTTGCTGCCCCAGCATGTATCTACGAACCCCTTCAAGTGCTTGTATGCATTTTGATCGGAGGCGCCCGTAAAATATCCTCGTTGCTCGAGCAAGGTCAACATGACATTTGTGATTTGAAAGTTCCCCGCCCGGATTCGGGGAGGAACAATGGCACTCGCGTACCCTTGATTTGGGAGAACTCTTGGGACTGCTCTTGGCGGTGGCGGAGGAGGGTCTGGAATAGGATTGTTGTCATTGGCCTGACGGCCTCTACGTGGAGCTTGAGGTACGGGAAGCTCATCATGATCAATATCTTCTACCTCCTCCCCCGCCATGGCATTGCCAATAGGGTCATTAGCATTTAAAGCCATAGTACCTGAGTGATCGACACAAACAAAATTAGTAAACAAGAAGGAAAGAGAAGCAAAACACAAAACTAACCAAACAGATAGTCAACACCGTAAGCTCCCCGGCAACAGCGCCAAAAAGTGATCGCTGCCAACTCGACGCTACACCAAGGTAGGAAGAGCGGGTCGCAATAGCTTTTACCCGAATAGTGGTCGGGATCGATTTCCACAGGGAGCTAGTAGTGGAGTTGGATTTTCTGTCTAGTCTAGAGATGTGTTTGTGCTCCTAATGTCACTTCAAACATTCTTGGTTTTTGATTTTATAACTACTATGATAAAACTAATGATTAACGCTAAATTATGCTACTAGAATATTGCAAAGTTGTATCTAATGGGAAGAAAGGCACTAGGGTCGTGGCATTACCTAGGTGGCTAATTGACGGGTAGATGTTACTAAGGATAGATTGACATATTTGGGGCTTATGCTATAACCGTTGCACAATTGTACCCACTCTCACACCTCTCGGTAGAGAGAGTGATTTTGCCCAATTGACTCTCTCGAGACCAATTGGGTAGGCCAATAAGATCAAGCAACTAGGGTTCAAGTAGGGTGATTACTCTCTCGAGATTTAACCCGTTAATTGGGACTATCATTTCTCATGAGTCCATCCCAATTCCTTGTTGGGTCAATTTTGAGGTCATAAACTCTCTTTCTCAAGAAGAGTCAAACCCACAAAGCTTGAATCAGTGTTTGCAACCACCAATTCTTAAATAAAAACATAAAATCAACTCAAATAATAAATACCCATAATCAATCTAACCCTAGATGGCAACACCCATCAATTACCCACACTAGGGTTGAGCCACAACCCTAGCTAATGGGTTTAGCTACTCATGCTAGATACAGAAATTGAAGAAATAGAAGAAAAACTAAGCATATTAATTGATTACTAAGAAGAAACTACAATAATCTATTGTTAATAAAGATCAAAAGTGCCGAAAATGGCTACAAAAGTGAGTCTCACGAGCGCAGCTAAGTCTGGGATATAAAACTTGACCTAATAATGGTAAAATATCCTATTTATACTAGGCTAAAAAAACCGGACAAAAATACCCCTGCGGGGTCAGTGCGGGCCGCGCTAAGGTGACCGCGGCCGCACTGGCTCTTGGACTTCAATTTATGCTTCTCTGAACTTGAGGACCGCGGACCGCGTGAAAGTGTACCGCGGCCGCGGTGGAAGTTGGCGCGACCGCACTAAAACTAGCGCGGGCCGCATTGCTTGGACTTGGCAAAATGTGAGCTATCTGAATCTCTGCTCCGCGGACCGCACAAAAGAGTAGCGCGGCCGCGGAGCCTGACCGCGGACCGCGTGAGTCGTACCGCGCCCGCGTTGCCTCCAGCTTGAAAATGCCAACTCTCTGAACCTCCTAGTGCGGCCGCATTCACTTTTGCGCAATCCGCACTAGGTTCTCTTTTCCTCAATTTACTTAGTCTTTGACACTTGAACAGGTTTCACTCCTTCTTGAGCCGATCTTTGATATTTGTCGCTTTTTCGATCAAACCTGCAATCAAGCATAACTTGTGAGCATTTTGGGACTATTTTGTAGCAATCTATAACCAAAGCGTAGGCAAGTAGGGGCATAAAACATGTTAAAAACCCGACTTATCACCAAGCAATACAGAGAAAAATCCAAAGGAGCACCTTAAGGCCATCGCCTTACGGTCAAGTAAGGAGCTTGATGAACCATATGCAGACAAGTCAGAACAACATGTAAACAAGGGTAAGAATGTTGAAATACCCTCTGAACTATCTGAAGAGAAGAGGTCAAGAAAAAAGAAGAAAATAATATTGAAAAATATACTCCTTTCTCTGTGACAATTCTTTCCGCAAAAACTGAAAAGAGAAAAATCTTGATAATCAATTTTCAAAGTTTGTGGAGATTTTAAAACAAATTCACATTAATATTCCTTTCGCTGAAGCTTTGTTGCAAATGCCTTCTTATGTCAAATTACTAAAAGAAATTTTGTCAAGTAAAAGGAAATTGGAAGAAGTTTCTGCGGTGATGCTTACTGAAAAATGCAGTGCTATACTTCAAAATAAGCTACCACAAAAATTTGGTGATCCGGGTAGTTTTACAATTCCATGCACTTTGGGAGGAGTATATTTTGAAAAAGCACTTTGTGATTCTGGAGCTTCAATTAACTTGGTTCCATTTTCTATCTTTAGAAAATTAAATCTTAGTGAAATGAAAGACATATGTGTTTCTCTTCAGTTTGCATATCAAAGTACTAAGAAACCTAAGGGAATAATTGAAAATGTGCTCGTAAGAGTAGATAAGTTTGTTTTCCCTGTAGATTTTATAGTACTTGAAATGAAGGAATGTCGTGATGAACCAATCATTTTGGTTAGACCATTTCTTGCTACAGGTAGAGCAATTATAGATGTTCATCAAGGACAACTAATATTGAGAGTTGATGAAGAAAGAGTCATGTTTGATATGCAAAAGATATTAAGATTTTCAAGAGATGAGACATCATCTTCGTGTTTTTCGATTGACATGCTTAATTATCTTACAGATGAATTCAAATATGATTAATTGATTCCAGACTCAATGGAAAGATGTTTTGCCAAATCTGGCACCATACAAGATGATGATCCTATCATCAGAAGAGAAGCCGAAATACTAGAAAAAGATTTTGAAGAGGAGGAGATGCAGCCAGAACAAGTTCAACCAAAAGTTGAACTCAAAGTTCTCCCATATCATTTAAAATATGTTTATCTTGAGGAAGAATTATTTCCAGTAATTATTTCATCTTCTCTTACTGCAGGATAAGAAGAAAAACTGATTGAAATGTTGAAAGCACACAAAGGAGCCTTGGGATGGACTATAGAAGATATCAAAGGGATTAATCCAGCTGTTTGTATGCACATAATTCTCATGGAGGATAGCTACAGGCCAATAGTCCAGCCCCAAAGGAGATTGAATCCAGCAATGCAGGAAGTAGTAAAAAAGAAGACCGTAAAGCTTTTGGCGGCAGGTATTATTTATCCCATTTCAGATAGCCCTTGGGTAAGCCC
Organism: Nicotiana attenuata; assembly: GCF_001879085.1. Classification (NCBI taxonomy): domain Eukaryota; kingdom Viridiplantae; phylum Streptophyta; class Magnoliopsida; order Solanales; family Solanaceae; genus Nicotiana; species Nicotiana attenuata. The sequence continues at coordinate 78,628 of NW_017673425.1, forward strand.
TGTTCAGGTAGTACCAAAGAAAGGAGGTATGGCAGTAATAAAAAATGAAAGTAATGAACTTATAAATACTAGAACTGTCACATGATGGAAAGTATGTATTGATTACAGATGTCTCAATGATGCCACTAGAAAAGATCGTTTTCCTTTACCATTTATTGATCAAATGTTAGAAAGATTCAGGATATGGTTTTTATTGTTTTCTTGATGGCTATTCAGGGTATAACCAAATACCAATTGCACCTGAAGATCAGGATAAAACAACTTTCACATGTCCTCATGGAACATATGCCTATAGGAGAATGCCATTTGGTATATGCAACGCCCCTGCTACATTTCAGCGTTGCAATTTTTTCTGACATGACTAAAAAATTTCTTGAAATTTTTATGGATAATTTTACACTCTTTGGCAAAACATTTGAGGATTGTCTTCACCACTTGATCTTAGTTCTTAAGAGATGTGAAGAGACAAACTTGATTCTTAATTGAGAAAAATGTCATTTTATGGTTACTGAGGGAATTGTTTTAGGACATAAAATCACTGCTAAAGGGATAGAAGTTGATAAGGCTAAAATTGATCTTATAGTAGAATTACCCCCTCCCACAACTGTTAAAGGCATTAGAAGCTTTCTAAGTCATGCAGGTTTTTACAGACGGTTCATAAAAGACTTTTCAAAGATTTCAAAACCGTTGACTAACCTTTTGATGAAAGATATTAAGTTTGATTTTCATGTGATTGTTCGAAAGCATTTGAGACCCTTAAGGAAAAGTTATCAACCGCCCCTGTAGTTGTGTCCCCATACTGGAATCAACCTTTTGAGGTCATGTGTGATGCTAGTGATACTGCAGTTGAAGCTATTTTAGGCTAGAGAAAGGATAAGATCTTTCGTCCCATTTACTATGCTAGTAGAATAATGAAGGAGGCTGAACAAAATTATGCCTCAATAGAAAAAGTTACTAGCAATAGTATTTGCTTTTGATAAGTTTCGATCTTTTTGATAGGAACCAAGGTCATTGTTTTTACTGATCATGCAGCTTTAAAATACCTCTTAGCAAAGAAAGATACTCGACCTAGATTGTTAAGATGGATTTTACTTCTACAAGAATTTGACCGTGAGATAAAAGACAAAAAGGAACAGAGAATCAAGTAGCTGACCATTTTTCTAGATTAGAAAATCCCCCCTTGAGTTTAGCGAAATAAAGGAAGAATTTCCCGATGAACATATTTTATCAGTTAACTCAATTGTGACTCAACCACCCTGGTTTGTAGATATTGCAAACTACTTGGTTGGAAAGTGGACACCCCAATATCTCTCGTACCAGTAAAGAAAAAAGCTTATATATGATGCAAAGTATTATTTGTGGAATGAACCTTACTTGTTTAAAAATTGTGCAGATAATATCATTAGAAGATGCGTGCCTGAAGAAGATATGAACAAAATTTTATATCACAGTCATGATGGAGCAATTGGAGGTCATTATGCAGCAAATCGAACAGCCTTTAAAGTTTTGGAAGCTGGATTTTTCTGGCCGACTCTCCTTAAAGATGCCCGAGCATATGTTGCATAATGTGATAGGTGTCAGAGAACAGGTAACATCACTAAGAGAGATGAGATGCCATTGCAATCAATACAGGTATGTAAAATATTTGATGTTTGGGGAATAGATTTCATGGGTCCTTTTCCTTCTTCTCATTCTTTTGAATATATCCTTGTGGGTGTGGATTATGTGTCCAGATGGGTTGAAGCCATCCCCACAAGGAAAAATGATGCTCGAACTGTGTGCAATTTTCTCAAAATTTTTTTTTACCAGATTTGGCACACCATGAGTCATTATTAGTGACCAAGGGACTCATTTTATGAATAGACAGTTTTCTGCTTTGCTAACAAAATATGGTGTGACTCATAAAACAGAAACACCATATCATGTTCAAACTCAAGGGCAAGCTAAAGTTTCCAACCGTGAGTTAAAAAGAATTCTTGAAAAAATGGTTGGAATCTCAAGAAAAGACTGGGCTTTAAAATTAGATGATGCATTATGGGCATACCAAACAGCGTTCAAAATACCAATTGGAACATCCCCATATAGATTAGTCTTTGGGAAAGCTTGTCATTTGCTAGTTGAATTAGAACACAAAGCTTTTTGGGCACTAAAAGCACTAAACTTTGAATTAGCCTCTGTTGGTAAAAATAGATTTTTTCAGGTTAATAAGTTGGAAGAAATGAGGTTGGAATATGGGTGTCTAACGGGCCGGGTCAGCCCGTTTTTGGATTGGCCCAGACCAGTTAAAACCGGAATTGGCCCATATCGGTAGAAGGGGGTCGGGTAAGGCTGGGTTAAAGGGGTAAGGGTGGTTGGTCCGTCTACTTAATTCCAACCGGTTAACTGGACCGGTCAAACTCGGTCAACGGTTTTTACTGTTCAACCGGTTAACCGGCCCGGACTGGACCGGCCCAAACCGGTATAACGGCTAATTTAATTTTTTTTAATTTTTTTTTAATAATGGGGCCTTTGAATTTACTCTTTTTTCGTTAATTTACTTGTTGTTAAATGTAAACCTTTCCATTTGTAAGTTTGAATTTTGAAATAATGTAGCACTTGCAATTTTGTAAGTGCGATTTTTTCCCATCTTCATTGTATTCTTTATATTTTTACTTTATATTAATATAACTTACAATAGTTATACAAAAATAAAATACAAAAATAAAAATTAAAAATTACACTAACCCGGCCCGACCCCTTGTACCTGTAACCCTTACGGTTCATTTTTTACCCGGATGAACCCGAACCCGTTAAACCCGGTAAGACCCAACCCGTAACCGGCCCGGACCGCAACCCGTACGGTTCCTAAATTTTCCTACCCAGCCCGGCCCGTCCCACCCGTTAGACACCCGTAGGTTGGAAGCCTATGAAAATGCAAAACTTTTTAAAGAAAAAATAAAAAATGGCATGACAATTTGATCCGACAAAAAAGTTTTAAAATTGGAGATCAAGTGCTGATTTACAATAGTCGACTCAGGCTATTCCCAAGAAAATTAAAATCAAGGTGGACAGGTCCTTACAATGTAAGAAATGTTACTCCATATGGAGCAATTGAAATCCAACAGAACAATGGAGGTGACAAGTTTAAGGTAAATGGTCAAAGACTAAAATTGTACTTTGGAGGACATTTTGAGCAACATTCATCTATCACTTTGATAGACTGATGAATTCCACATGTAATAAGTCGAGCTGACGATGTTAAACTCATAACTATACTGACATACTCGTAGCCATTGAGAGTGAAGCAATGGAGCCTTATAAGTCTAACATTGGTTTGATAATTAAATGCTTAACTAATTAGTCTGGTCAATATCCAGGTTACTGTACAACCAGAGCATCTCATGAAGGCCTCTATAAAAACAGAGTCACCTACACAGGAGCAACTCCATGGTGATCGGTACGCCTAAGTAACTGGTTGGTTAACCATTTAATGTTTCAAGTCGAATGCTGGCTCAGGTAATTTTTGGTTTATATTTAAACGAGGACCAAATGACTGATAATGTCTTAAATTAGTCAGTCTATAACACATAGAACATGTGTAGTCATAGTTTCTTTCAAGCTTTCTTCTGTGATTGTAAATTTGAAAGCCAAAAAGTTTTTTTATTTTATTTTATATACATTAGTATTATTTTTTTCTTTTCCTTAAATTAATACTTATATATGTATATCTCTTATTACGTGTTTTATCCAGGAGGATGAAGTTCACGTGTGGAGGGGTATATTCTGATGCATTTCTAATGTATGATATATATGTATCTAATTAATGGATATATATGATTATATAAAGTTCTATTTTCTTTATATCTTTATATATAATTATTTGTAATGACCTGACCGGTGGTTTTGAACAATTGCGTCCAGTTCGGCAGTTTGAGGTCACGAGCAGCTTCATATTATGTATACCGACTTGCGTGCATGGTTGGATTCTATTTCTTGATGAATCGGAGTCGAATTGGAAGAAGGAATCTAGTTTTGGAAGCTTAAGCGGTGATAATTTGACCGGAATTTGACTTTTGAGTAAACGACTCTGGAATGAGTTTTGGATGATGTCAGCAGCTTCCTATGGTGATTTTGGACTTAGGCGTGCGTTCGGATTTGGATTTGGAGGCCCGTAGGGTAATTTGAGGCATTTCGGCAAAAGTTGGAAAATGGAGAAGTTTGACCCATAGTTGACTTTTGGGTTATCAAGGTAGGAATGCGATTTCGAAAGTTGGAACAGCTCCATTATGTCATTTGGGACTTGCCTGCAAAATTTGGTGTCGTTTGGAGTTGAATTGATTGGGTTCGGATGCTTGGTTGCAATTCTAGAAGTTCTTGAAGTTCATAGTGATTTTCATGCGTTTTGGCATCCGATTAGTGGTTCTAGAGGTTATTTTGGTGTTCCGATCATGCAAGGGAGATTGTGTTATGTATTCAGACTTGTGGGGGTGTTTGGTTTGGAGCCCTGAGGGCTAGGGTGAGATTCGTACGCGTTTCAGAGTGTTAGAAGAGGTTCAGCTGTGCTGGTGTTTCAGTTCTCACATTTGCGAGGATTTCATCGCATTTGCGATGACCGCATTTGTGAGATCATTCTCGCATTTGCGATGCTGGGCGAGGGCAGGGGAGTTCGCAATTGAGAACAACTATATCGCATTTGCGACTAGGCAACTCTGCATTTGCGACGAAACTGCCGCTTTTGCGAATATCTCAGGGGTCGCATTTGCGAGCCTTGTGTCGCATTTGCGACCTAATCGGAGCTGGCCAACCTTCGTATTTGTGATAACTTTGTCGCATTTGCGAGTATCGCATTTGCGATCCTGATGTCGCAAATGTGACATCTGAGGCTGGTAATAAGTCTCCCATTTCGGGACTTAGCTTCATTTTATCATATTTTGAACCCTAGGTCCGAGGGTAGGCGATTGTGAGAGAATATTTTCATACCAAATCATTGGGTAAGTGTCTCTAATCAATTTCCAACTATATGTTGTGATTATATCTTACATTTAACATCAAATTCATGAGAATCAGAAGGAAAATTTGTGGGAAATTGTAAAACCTTTCAAAAATATAAAATGATGATTTGAAGGACCAAATGGTATCGAAATTTGATAATTTTCGTATGAGTGAACTCATATCGGAATGGGTATTTGGTTTTTGTCAATTTTGTCGGGTTCCGAGGTGCGGGCCCGGGGAGTTGAATTTGGTTGACATTTTGCAAATTGTATAAGAATCATAGCTTTGTTAATTGTAATTGTTCGGATTTGGATTTGGAGGTCCGTAGGGTAATTTGAGGCATTTCGGCGAAAGATGGAAAAGTTGAAGTTTGAAAAATGGAGAAGTTTGACCCATAGTTGACTTTTGGGTTATCGAGGTCGGAATGCAATTCTGAAAGTTGGAACAACTCCGTTATGTCATTTGGTACTTGCGTGCAAAATTTGGTGTTGTTTGGAGTTGAATTGATTGGGTTCGGACGCTTGGTTGCAATTCTAGAAGTTCTTGTAGTTCATAGTGATTTTCATGCGTTTTGACATCCAATTCGTAGTTCTAGAGGTTATTTTGGTGTTCCGATGGAGAAAGCGAGTTTGTGTTATGTATTCAGACTTGTGGGGGTGTTTGGTTTGGAGCCCCGAGGGCTCGGGGTGAGATTCGTACGCGTTTCAAAGTGTTAGAAGAGGTTCAACTGTGCTGGTGTTTTAATTCTCGCATTTGTGATGATTTCATCGCATTTGCGATGACCGCATTTGCGAGATCATTCTTGCATTTGCGATGCTGGGCGGGGGCAGGGGACTTCGCAATTGCGAACAACTATATCGCATTTGCGACTAGGTAGCTCCACATTTGCGATGAAACTGTCGCTTTTGCGAATATCTCAAGGATCGCATTTGCAAGCCTTGTGTCGTATTTGTGACCTGGTCAGAGCTGGCAAGCCTTCGTATTTGCGATACCTTTGTCACATTTCCGAGTATCGCAGGTCGCAAATGCGACATCTGAGGCTGGTAATAAGACTCCCATTTTGGGGCTTGGCTTCATTTTATCATATTTTGAACCCTTGGTCCGAGGGTAGGTGATTTTGAGAGAAGATTTTCACACCAAATCATTAGTTAAGTGTCTCTAATCAATTTCCAACTATATTTTGTGATAATATATTAGATTTAACATCAAATTCATGAGAATGAAAAGGAAAATATGTGGGAAATTATAAAACATTTCAAAAATGTAAAATGATGATTTGAAGGACCAAATGGTATCGTTTGATAATTTTTGTACGAGTGAACTCGTATCGGAATGGGTATTCGGTTTTTTTAAATTTTGTTGGATTCCGAGGTGCGGGCCCGGGGATTGACTTTTTGCAAATTGTATAAGAATCATAACTTTGTTAATTGAAATTATTTTCTCTTGCATTGTTTGATGTATTCAAGTCGATTTTGGCTAGATTGAGCCGAGCGTTGATGAATTGGCAAAGGAAAAGCTAAATTGAGTATTGAATTAGCCGGATTGAGGTAAGTATCTTGCCTAACCTTGTGTGGGGGACTCCCCCTTAGGACTTGAGTCTTCTATGCTAATTGTAGTCCGTGCACGCGAGGTGGCGATTGTATGCTCGGACTTATTTGTGGAAAATTCTCTTTAGGGTTCTTAGGTCCTTATATTCATTAAGTGGGAAGTTTTCCGATATGATTGAGTTTCCTACTTGTTTGTTTTACGTCTATATGCTCCATACGACGTTGTTAGCTTCCCTCTAACTCTTACTTGTTACTTGGCCCTTATTTGCCTTAATTGAAGTGATTGTCCTCCTTATTGTTTTGTTATTTCTTAATTGTAAATTCCTCTATGACCCCATGTATATATATGCTATGTGTCCAAATTATTGTGGTTGCCGGTGTAGTTATCACGTGCCTTATATGTCTTGTTATTTTTGTAAAGGTTATTGTGCTTCTTGGTTTTTCCGTGATTCTCTTGTTGCCGTGTACTCATACTCTTGGTGGTAGAAATCCTTATGATTGGGTTTGAATTGTTGTTGTTGTTGTTGTTGTTGATTTTAAACTATGTCTGGTTGTTGATATGTTGAGGAGGAATAAGGGAGAAATGACTGTCTGATGGGATTGGGTTGCACGCCGCAACAAGGAGTAATAAGGGTGGATAGGTGGGATCGGGTTGCACGCCGTAACAGGAGGAATAAAGGTGATCTATATTAAGGAGTAATAAGGGTGGACTGGTGGGATCGGGTTGCACGCCGCAACAAGGAGTAATAAGGGTGAATGATCATGTTGTTACTGATATGGTGATATATATACTATTTACTCTTTTTTTTTTTTGTAATTGTTAAGGAGGAATAATGGAGGATTGGTGGGATCGGGTTGCACGCCGCAACAAATATATACTATTTACTTTTATTATAATTGTTACGGAGGAATAAGGGAGGATTGGTGGGATCGGGATGCGTGCCGCTTCAATATATATATGCTTATGTATTCCTCTTTGACTGTACAAGTTATTCGGTGGTTTTACATTTCAGTTAGGATGTGGTTATAGCTGAATACTGAGAAGACCCTAGTTCATTTGTTTAAACCTTTGACAATTTATATTTCAGGTTTCACTAAGCTGTGAGGATCGGGTTATTTGCATTGAGTTGTTGACTTGCCATTGTTCCTTGAATTCCCTCCATGAAACTATTACTCTGATTAATTAATTTTTAAAGTAAATTTACTACGTTGAATCATTTCCTCCTGTCCTGTTAAGTTATTAGCAATATCGTAATTTAAAATAAAGGAATTAGTATTACGCTGCTATATATGACTTTTAAATTTGAACTCACCGTGTATATATACACCTTTCAATAATTCAAATTCCTATAAATGTTATGTTTTATTTCAATTAGTTTTCCAATTAAATTTCCTTAACCCGATGATATTGAGTCTTACTTAAAAATGAATTTCTACCAAGTTTTAATTTATTAAATCATATATTAAATGTAATAGTTCATTCGATGTTGTATTTTATTTGAAAAGGGTATTTTCTTTATTCAAATGATTTCTAAAAATAACTTCATCTTTTATTGATGATTTCCTAATTGGTTTAGAAGTTGTAGTCTACTTTATGTTATGTAAATGAGACTACTTTAACATCTTTATTGCATTGGTTATGGACCATATGTACTGAGTAATATGAGGATGATGTTGTGCAAGTGAGATAGAAATATGTGGGCACAAGGTGCCATGTGTACTAAAGGTGTGGAAATTGATATTATGACATGAGACACCGAGGATTGAGATGGTCGGGATTTTGTATTAGAAATGATGTGATTGATTGAGTTGGCATCGCCTTCTTTATTTGAACACATTCCTACTTGTCTGTGTCCCAACTATATTGGTGTTAATTTACTTGATTATCGTTCGTTACTATCTGTGTTTCCCTTTATTTTCTCTACTGTTTGTAGTGTTATTTTCCCCTGCTATTGATATTACTTTGTTACCTTTATCTTGGTAGTTCGTTATCATATCCTGTTCGATTTATTGGACTAGTAGGTGTCTTGAATGTTCCTCGTCACTACCGCACCGAGGTTAGTCTTGATACTTACTGGGCACCACTGTGGTGTGCTCATACTACACTTCTGTACATTTTTATTATACAGATTCAGGTATTTGATCGGTAGTAGCTGTGCGAATGGTCGCGGTGGAGACTCAAGGTAAACCTGTTGCTACGTTCGCAGGCCTCGGAGTCACCTTAATTTGTACTTATTTCCATTTGTTCCTTTTATTCTGGAACAGTGACTTGTTTATTTTGTATAATTACTCTTAGAAAGGCTTATGACTTGTACTACCGGTTATGGGAATTGTAATTGTTCAGAGTTAATTAAGTGGAAGTGTGACGACCCAAAGGGTCATCACCTGTTTTCTTACCCATTCTGTGCTTCCGAGGCCTTGAAAACCTCATTTATAGTCGCCACGTTTTGCGTGCGCAGTCCGGGCGCGTAGCCGCAAAGCTTAGATGTAAAATTCTGAGAAATATGTTAAATTTTTCTATTTAAAATGAATAAATTTGACTTCGGTCAACATTTTAGGTAAACGGACCCGGACCCGTGATTTGAAGGTCCCGGAGGGTCCGTAGGAAAATATAGGACTTGGGGTATGCCCGGAATTGAGTTCCGAGGTCTCAAGCCCGAGATATGAATTTTTAAGTGAAATTGTTTTCTGAAAATGTTTAAAGAAAAATTGAAATGAAATCTGATTTGAAGGTAATGGTATCGGGCCCGTATTTTGGTTCCGGCACCCGGTACAAGTCTTATATATGATTTGAATCACTCCTGTAAAGTTTGGTTAAAAACGGACGTCGTCTGACGGAATCCGGACCCTAAATGGGAAATTGATGTTTAACAGGAATTTTGAGTAAATCTCATTGATCTCGAGGCTTAATTCGATGTTCATGATGTTATATTGGTGATTTGATCACTCGAATATGTTCGTAAGATGTTTTTGAGGTTGTGTGTATACCTGAATTAGAGTTTTGAGGGCTCGGGTGAGTTTCGAGTAGGCTCCGGGATGCTTTAGGCTTAAAAGATCAGATATTGCAGGTTCAGGAAATATTGTAGGTCTCTGAACCCTCCAGCGCGGTCCGCGAGAAATCGCGTGCGGCCGCGGAGGGGCCAGCGCCGCTGCGGCCGCCTTTGAGCGGTCCGCGGTGGATGCTGTGCGGCCTCGATCGGCTTTGTGCGGTCCGCACAGGGCTATGATCTGCAGGTCTTCAGGGAGGCCTGTGCGGCCGCGGTCCTTTTTGCGCGGTCCGCACAGGGAGCTTCAGAGGGGTATAAATAAACGGGAATTTCAGTTATTTCACGCTTTTCAAAACCCCAAAACATAAGAGGCGATTTTCCAAACAAACTTTCTTCTCCAAAACGATTGGTAAGTGATTTCTAACTCATTTTCTTCACTCCTCAACATCTTCTAACATGATTTCAACTTCAAATCAAAGATTTTCATGGGGAAATTGGGTATTTTGGGTAGAACCTAGGTTTTTCAAAAAAATTGGGGATTTGGACCTCAATTTGAGGTCCGATTTCAAAATAAATTACATATTTGGGTTCGTGGGGGAATGGGTAAATGGGTTTTCATTCGAACTTTGGGTCTTGACCACGTGGGTCCGGGGGCATTTTTGACCTTTTTTGGGTAAAACTTTGGGAAAAACTTATTTCATGCATTGGGAATGATTCATTTAGTGTTTATTGATGTAATTAAGTAATTGGTGATTAGATACGAGCGAATTGGCGGTGGAATCAACGGGTAAAGCTATAATTGAGGCTTGAGTTGTGTTCAAGGCATCGAGGTAAGTGTCTGGTCTAACTCTAGCTTGAGGGACTAGGAGTTGAGTCTTATTTGCTAATTGCTTCTTGTCAAGTACGACGTATAGGCATGGTGACGAGTATCTATACGTTGCTGTCTAGCATGACCGTGAGTTTTTAAATTGTGAATATCTTGATTTCGTTGTATTCCTCTTACCTTGGTGATGATTCCTATTTGTTGTGAAAAGCTTGTGAAAGGAAATTGTGACCTATGAACATCGAGGAGCATTGGCTCAAGTTATATTACAAATGTGAAAGTTTATGAAATGATTAAACCCTTTGGAGCATTGGCTCAAGTGGTAAAATGAGATATGAAATAAAAGTGAAAGAAAGAGAAAGAGTATTTAAATTGTTCCCTTGCCGGGATATTGTTGCTTACTGATTATTTCCCTTGCCGGGACGTTGAGATTATTGATGTTGTACCCTTGCCGGGATTTAATTGTTTAATTGTATTCCCTTATCGGGATTTCTATTATTATTTTATTTATTCCCTTGCCCCTTGTTTGTGATTGTTGTTTGGGTGAGGAAGAGTGTAAAGCACGAAGGGTGATGCCGTGCGGCACGATGTACAATTCCGTGCCAATTCTATGATTATATGTGAGGGAAAGAGAGTAAAAGCACAACGGGTGATGCCGTGCACATTTTATTATTCTAATTGATTGGTGAGGACGAGAGTAAAAGCACGAAGGGTGATGCCGTGAACTTGTCTTTGATTTTCCACTATTACTGAGATTCTTTATGTTGGCATTTTCCTTTATTGTGTTACTTGTTATTATTGGCTCGAGGTATCCTTGCGCAACATTATGCTTTGAAATTATGCCATAACTGCTACATGTTTACGTGATTTAGTTGCTACTTGACATTTAACATACTAAATATTAAATTGCCTATTTGCTCCTTAAAGTTCATAATTAATTGCTACTTGTCATTACTTGTTTTCTTTAGTGAGTCATAATTATTGTGTACTTGTTGTCTTATGAATTCGTATAAATTGTTGCGTTTGTTGGAGTAAATTTCATTTGGAAGAACTGTTGATTTAATGAAATGGGAGCGGGTGGTACGCCTACCACGAGATTTAATGAAATGGGAGCGGGTGGTACGCCTACCACGAGAATTATAAAATGGGAGCGGGTGGTATGCCTACCACGAGATTTAATGAAATGGGGGCGGGTAGTACGCCTACCACGAGATTTAATGAAATGGGAGCGGGTGGTACGCCTACCACGAGATTTAATGAAATGGGAGCTGGTGGTATGCCTACCACGGAAACATTGAGAAATGAGATCGGGTTGCACGCCTGCAACGAGATATGTTCTGACAGTGAGATCTGCTTTAATTCCCTTATCCGTGTTAGAGTTAAATTATTGATGTTCTTTGTTATTTTCTTGAAATTCTGTATTATCTGCTATCCCCGAAGCATGCCCCCCTCCCATTTAAAAATGTTTGTTCTTGTTATTTCCCCGTTGTAGATACACATATATAATTGTACAGGTTGATGTGGTAGTCCTGTCTAGCCTCGTCACTACTTCGCCGGGGTTAGGCTAGGCACTTACCAGCACATGGGGTCGGTTGTGCTGATACTACACTCTGTGCTCTTTTGCACAGACCCAGGTCCCGGACAACTGCAGTAGCTCGGAAGCCAGCCTTTAGTCCACCGAGACTCCGAGGTAGCCTTGTACGTGTCCGCAGGCCCGGCGTCTCCTCTATCATTTATTTCATTCTGTTATCTCATGTTTTCGAGACGAACAGTGTTATATTTCTTTCAAACGATTGTATTTAGTACTCTTAGTAGTCCGTGGATGATGTGACACCAGTTCTTGGGTAGAGGTTTATGTTGATTCTTCCGCATTGTAGTTCAGATTCTTTAATTTAAGACTTCCGCTTATTTATTTCATTTCGTTGTTTTCATGATATTACTGATAATTGTTAAAAGATGTAAATTGGTTAATGACAAAGGTAATTAAGGGTTGGCTTGCCTAACTCTCATTAGTAGGCGCCATCACGACTCCCGAGGGTGAAAAATCCGGGTCGTGACATGAAGTTAGTGAATCTCAATGTTATCTCTGTAAATGTTAGGCTTACCTAGTTTAGAGACTAGGTGCCATCACGACTCATTCGGAGGGATTTTGGGTCGTGACATTATTTTTCTCTCCTCTATCCTATTTGTAGGTTTTTAATTAACAAAATAAATTCTTTACTATATGTCCAATAATTAATTCTTTTCATCTTCACCATGTAATTTCCATATATATGATTTTGATTTTGTGAAGGCAGGAGCAAGCGTCTTTCTCTCGAGAAATCATTGGAATTGAGAACAATTATGATCCCAAAACAGGTAGAATCAATAAACTTGGCTAGAATTTACTCTAAATGTTTCTCAAGGCGAAATAATAGGACACTGATTTTTGGAAAATGAAATTAGGCTTTCTTTGATTTACCATTTTTTAGCCTTCTTATTTTCTAACCAAATGCATATAAATATTCCATTAGAACCCTTCTTTTGAGCCTTTATCCCATTTTTTTCAACACCTTGATCTCTTATAAAGAAGAAGAAAAAGAAAATAAAAAAAGAGTAATTATATATATACATATATAGTATATATTGCAAGTTCTTGTTGATCAAAGTAGAATTCAGAAATAAGGTAAATGATTTGGTGAATTTAAAAAGGTTAATTGCATTGACCATATTGGAGGATATTTATTTTGTATAAATTTTCTATCCTACAATAGTCATGGATTTTGATGATATATTTTAAAAGTATTCTTTTTCCTCGAGGACGAACAAAAATTCAAGTATGGGGGTATTTGATGGATATAAATTATTCATGTAATTTTATATGTAAAAAAAATAAGTTTTAAAATAAAATATGAATAATAATATCCTATCCTTGCATATTTTTTAACAAATCTTGTAGGAAAAAGAAATTATGAAAAAGAAGGAAAGAAACTAAAAGACAAGAGAATGAAGCAAAGCCACAGTTGCACACATCATGTTCATATTGCAAATGTGAAATATACATATGGGCTTATGGAAAGAGACAATTAGAGATGAAAAGGAGCATATTTGTATATGTGGAATCTATATACGCAAAGTCACATTCGCATACATGGAACCTATATTTGTAAGTCTAACCCATGAAGTCATGAATGGAACCAAAAGAGCTATAGATGCATATGTGGAATCTATATACACAAAGATCACATTTGCATATATGGAACCTATATTTGCAGATCTAACCCATGAAATCAAGAATGGAAGCAAAAGAGTCATATATGCATGTGTGGAATCTATATTTGCAACAGTCACATTCGCATACATGGAACCTACATTTGCAAGACTAACTCATGAAGTCAAGAGTGAAGCACAAGTGCCATAGATGCATATATGGAATCTACATACACAAAGGTCACTTCGCATACATGGATTTCACATTCGCAAAAGTGGAACATGACAAAAGCTACTCATATTTTCCTATAAATAGCAAGCTCTCTTTGTATAAGGATATCAAATCTTTATAAGACAAGGACTAGTCGTGGTCTTCTTTCTGTGTAGTAAAAATATTTCCTTAGTCTATTAAATAAATATTTCTAGTCTTCTAAATATCTTTTTTAGCTTTTCTTACTCCATAATGGAGTAATGTCTTTTCGTTGGGATAGTTGATGAAGCTTTATATATTTTATAATACTATCTCAGTTTTTATATTCTTGGCTTGAAACTTTTTATTTACATTTCATACTATGCTGAAATGATGGTTTCTAATTACTCTATTATCACGTCTATATATTTTATCTTTAGATTATTCATATATTAATTTTGTAATTCTCCAGGAGCAAAATTAATATATAATAACTGATATATAAAATAGTAGAGTGAAAGTAATTTTTCAGTAAACTATTATTTCAAGTCAGTAATCTTGCTTTCCTCAGTTTTAATTCTCACGGAGGAATTATTGTAGGCAATTTTATTGATTCTTAGTAAAAATATTCTCACGAAGTTTTTACTTTCTTTTATCACAATTCAAGTAAGAAAAATATTTCGGTTTAAACGTCACTAGTCTTAAGTTGATTAATTAACATAATTCTCACGGAGTGTTATTAATTGGTTATTTCTTAGTGAGCAAAATATAATTGTATTAAAAATAAGCAATTATTCTTTAGAGAAATAAATGTAGAAATTGAGATTTTATTATAGTAATATTATCAAGTGAATTCAATAATTCCCAACTCCTTTTTAAATTATAAATCTTCCAAAAGTATTTGTTTTGTTTAAGTAATTAACAAGTTTTATACCTCACTCACTTTTCATCAATTTGATTCTCTCAAATAGTATTTAAAATATTATAAATATGTAGCATAGATTATCCAATCTCTCTGGGACGATATCTTAAACTATATTAGAATTTGACAGAGTACGAGCAGGAAATTCCAATACACATTGGCCTTGTCATTCACCTGCTGACTGTTCAGGCACTGAGCCACAAACTCTACTATATCTTTCTTCATTCTTCTCAATTCTGCCTCAAATACTGATACATCTTAGCGGCACCAGGATGAATGAAATACCGCAAATTGTGGGCCTCCTCAAGAATCAACTCACGTAACTCATCCACATTGGGCATACATATACGGCCCTGCATCCGCAACACCCCATCATCTCTAATAGAAACTTCCTTGGCATCGTGGTGATGTACCGTGTCCTTAAGGACAAGCAAATGGGGGTCGTCATACTGACGCTCTCTGATGCGCTCATATAAAGAGGTCCGAGAAACCACACAAGCAAGAACCCCATTGGGCTTTGAAACATCCTATCTCACAAACTGATTGGCCAAAGCCTGAACATCCGTAACTAGTGGCATATCTACTGCCGGTAGATATGCCAAACTATGCATACTCTCCGCCTTTCTACTCAAGGCATCGGCTACCACATTGACCTTCTCGGGATGATACGGAATAGTGATTTCATAGTCATTCTGCAACTCTAACTATCTCCTCTACCGCAAATTGAGATCCCACCGCTTGAACAGATGCTGGAGACTCTGTGGTCGGTATAGACCTCTCAAGGGACACCGTACAAGTAATGCTTCCAAATCTTCAATGCATGAACAGTAGCTGCCAACTCTAGTTCGTGGACCGGGTAATTCTTCTCATGAACCTTCAACTGCTGAGATACATAGGCAATCACCTTACTATCTTGCATCAACACCACGCCAAGTCCCGCATGTGATGCATCACAATACGTATTGAAAGACCCCGAACCCATAGGCAGTACCAACATCGGATATGTAGTCAAAATAGTCTTGAGCTTTTGAAAGCTCACCTCATACTCCTCAGACCATCTGAAAGTAGCACCCTTCTGAGTCAATCTAGTCAAAGGTGCAGCAATGAATTAAAAACCCTCTATGAAACGTCGATAATATCTGCCCAACCCAAGGAAACTTCGAATTTCAGTAGCTAAAGATGGTCTGGGCCAACTCTGAACTGCCTCAATCTTCTTCGGATCTACTTTGATCCCCTCACTAGACAACACATGACCCAAAAACGCCACTGAATCAAGCCAAAATTCGCACTTTGAGAATTTTGCATATAACTTCTTCTCCCTCATGGTCTGGAGTATGATAATGTTTTGCCAAATAAAGTCCCTGACTTTTTTTCTCGCACTTGTTTGAAAGATCCTGAGTCCACCCATTTTGAAAAATAATCCGTTAAAACTAATGGAAACTGTACCTTTCCTTTAGCTTGAGGTAATGAACCTACGATATCATTGGCCCACTTCATGAAGGGCCATGGCGAGATAACTAAATGTAACAATTCTGCTGGGCGATGCATGTTCTTGGCATATCGTTGACATTTATCGCACTTGGCTACGAAGTTTTCTGCTTCCTTCTCCATTTTTGGCCAATAGAATCCTGTTCTTATTAAAGTCTTCACCAATGATCTTTCCCCTGCATGATTGCCGCAGTGCCCCTGATGTATTTCCCCCATCACATATTTTGTTTGTGAGGGACCAAGGCACCGTGCCAAAGGTCCATCGAACATCTTTCGGTATAAGTTTCCACGAATTAAGCAATACTAGGCGGCTTTTTGGCGAAGTATCTGTGACTTCTTCTTGTCTTCGGGTAAGATCCTGTACTGCAAAAAGTTGACAAACTCGTTCCATAGTCTTTCCCAGATGTTCTTGAAACATTTTGGTTACCAATTTTTGGTACGTGGCTCCAGTATTTTTTAGACCAAAGGGCATGACTTTGTAACAATAAGTCCCCTTGTCTGTGATAAACGAAGTTTTCTCTTTATCTATAGGATCCATCTTTATTTGATTATATTCTGAGTATGCATCTAAAAAACTTAACAGCTCATGACCCGCGGTAGAATCAATTAGTTGATCTATGTATGGCAAAATGAATAAATCTTTTGGACAAGCTTTATTTAAATCAGTATATTCTACACAAACTCGCCATTTCCCATTCTTTTTTGGAACTACCACAGTATTAGCTACCTAGTTAGGATATTTTACCTCTCGTATTGACCCAATTTTTAAAATCTTTTGTACCTCATCTTGGATTAATTGATTTTTAAGGATCCCTGTTTCCTCTTCTTCTGCTTAACAGGTGGATATGATGGGTCCTCATTTAGTTTGTGGGTCATCACCTCCGGTGTTATACCTGTCATATCTGAATGCGACCAACCAAAGAAATCTCTGCATTAGCTTTTAAAAATTCAATTAACTTACCTTTCATTTCTGTGCTCAGGTTCGCTCCGATGTAAACTTTTTTGTCTGGCTAGTGTATAAATAGCACCACTACTTCGAGTTCTTCGGTAGTTGTCTTGATGTTTTCATTTTCTTCTGGCTCTTGAATAACATCGGTTCTTGAATCAACATCAGTTTGTCCTGGAATGCCTTCAGTTGAGGTTTGTATTACAACATCCTCAAATGAATTCTGTAACTGCTATTTCTCGCCTGCAACATCGTTTATCATGCTGGTAGCCCCCACTGAATTGATATTTCTAGAAGCTTGTTGATCTCCGGGTTTTACGAATCCCCCATTGTGAAGAAAATTTGATAATTTGAAGCAATATGGACGGTACAACATCCATATCGTGAATTCATGGTCTTCCCAGGATTATATTATAAGCCATATCTGGTTCTATCACCTGAAACTTTTTGTCCTTGATAACCCCTTCTGCAAACGTAGCAAACACTACTTCCCCTTTTGTGATAACACTTGAATTATCAAATCCAAACAAAGATCGTGCCTTTGGTATCACTTTGTCGTTAGCTTGCATTTCATCCACCGCTCTTAGTAAAATGATATTCAGGGAACTACCTGGGTCAATCAAAACACATTTTACGTTAGTATCGTGTACAAGTAAATATATTACCAGTGCGTCACTGTGAGGAATCATCAAGCTGTCCGCATCTTCGTCATCAAATGTTATACTGTCTCCTTCCAAGGATTGGCGTATTCACTTCCCATGAGTAACTATGACTTTTGACGTCTTCTTTGCAGCTGTATAAGTCACACCATTGGCTTCGTCTTCCCCGGTTATTACGTTATAGCACGACCCAAAATTCACTAAGGGTCGTGGTGGCGCCGGATACTGCTGTCAGGCAAGCCAACCAAATTGCTTGATGAAGTTCTCATTTTAACGATCTTGAAAACTAAGATTTTCCTTAAATTTTATAAATGAAAAGATAACCGCTTCAATTCAAACTAAATGATAAGCAATTAATACGAAATATTTCAAAATCATCCCAGAACCCGGTGTCACAAATGCATGAGCATTTATTAAGAAGGGAATAAAATACAACAACCGTCCGGAACACAATATTGGACAGAAAATAAATACAGATAACTGAAAGAGACTCTACTGGCTGCGGGTCACCTCGAGAACTGCAGCTCACCTAAGTCTCCGTATCAACCATGCTGCTACGCCCAGTAGGCCACTAGAGTTACATATACCTGTGCAACAAAAATGCACAGAAGTGTAGTATGAATACAAAAATAACGTGTACTCAATGAGTATCCCATCTAATCTCGAAGAAGTAGAGACGAGATGGTCGACTTTGACACTTACTAGTGGTCCAATAATAATGTCAATAATACATTAAATCGTGAATTTCTATAAACATAATTTTAATCCAATAGAAGGAGACAAGTAAAAAATTAATTCGTTTATAGGAATTTCCAAAATTCCTTTTCATTATTATCCAAATATTCTCAAGCCATGAAGAGGCAATAACAACTTTAATAAGTTCAAGGCAGCAATACAAGCATGCGCAAATCATGCCGTAGCGTACGACCCGCTCCACCAAAAAATAAACTGTGCACTGCCGAGGGTCGACCGGCGCGAACCATAGATGCATCTATTACCCCGCTCGCGAACTATCCATGCGACGCGGTCAACATAAAATAAACAATCACCCTGCTCGCGAATCATACATGAGACGCAGGCACACATAGAAATACATGCTCAGATAGCCAATTAAGAATTTAGCGGGGAATATTTATTCAATAAAAGCCACTTTCTCCTTTAACAATTTAAGAAAAGAAGTTTAATCCTTTTTTAAATTTATTTAGCAATTCGACAGGATTTAGGCAATTCAACTGTAAACAACATTACAATTATTGCAAGTACAGCATACTCTTGGGTCCTAGACTACCCGGACAATAACATAATAGTAGCTACGCACGGACTCTTGGATCCTCGTGCGTACGTAGACCCCACAAATAGGAGCACATAACCAATTATTTCACCTATGGGGACAATTCCCTCTTATAAGGTTAGAAAGGAGACTCACCTCGCTCCGAAATTTCCATAACCGGCTTCCAAGCCCTTCCAACGACTCCAATTGATGCATAACGCCCCAAAACTATTCAAATAACGGGCAAACTAATAAAAATTCACTCTAATACTTGTAAATATTCAAATTATATAAGTTCCCAACTCCGCTCGAAAAGTTGACCAAAATGCCCTCGGGCCCACGTGCCCGGATTCCGAAATTTCTCGAAGATAAATTCTACCCATAGCTTTACTAAGTCAAATATACAATTTGCTCAAATTTTCATGCTCAAATTCAAGGTAAAAGTCCAAAATTCCAAGTTCTAGGTCTTTCCCAAAAATTCCAAATTTATACTAATTTTCCATGTCTAAATCCATGTAAGATCACATATTTCACTCAAAAATAGGAAGAAACTACTTACCTAGTGTTGCTTGGTGAAAATCCCTCCTTGAGCTCTCCAAAATAGTCCAAGCCAAATGAAAGAAATGAAAGAAATGGGCCAAAACTCGTGTTTAAAACAATCTGCCCAGGCTTCTCCGAGTTGTACCATACGCTGTGCAGGTTGTACATCCTATTACCATTTTCCCCTGCTGTACACCTTTTATTAAAACGCCCATAACTCCTTGTGAAAATATCCAAATGACAAACGGTTTGAATATTTAGAAATTAGATTCAAAGATCTTTCATTTGATAGGTTGTACACCATATAACTCCTTATATATTCCGAGATATGAGCTTCTAAAGTAGGCTCCATGCATCAGAAAATTCTGTCGAAACTGCTCTACCAGCCATTTTCAATCGATCATAACATACTGATAAAATGTCCAGATCATGAATGGTTTAACTTTATGAAAACTAGAATGCAAGGGCAACAACTTTTATGTTTTACAAATTTTCAGATTCCTTATAGATTTCGAGATATAAGCTTCCAAAGTAGCCTCCTCGATTGCACCATTGCTGTCCAAAACAACAGTTGCAGCAGATTTTCAGCAGCTTTAAAGTTCCGAAATAGATTCGTTAGCCTTCCGAAATCCACACTTCAACCAATTATACCAACATGTCCCAAAATACAATACGAACTTAGCTGAGGCTTTAAATCACATCAAACAACGTCAAAATCATGAATCGTACTTCAATGCAAACTTTATGAACTTTGAAATTTCAAACTTCTACATTCGATGCCGAAATCCGTCAAATCACGTCCGATTGACCTCAAATTTTGCACACAAATCATATTCGACATTACGGACCTGCTCCAACTTTCGGAATTGGAATCCGACCCCGATATCAAAAAGTCAAACTCTCGGTCAAACTTCTCAAAAACCTTCAAATTTTTATCTTTAGCCAAATGACTTCAAAATGACCTACGGACCTCCGAATTCACTTCCGATTGCACTCCCAACTCCAGAATCACCATACGGAGCTATTCCCAGACTCAGAATCCCAAACAAACATTGATAACCCTGAAATGCACTTCAACCCAAACTTATGAAATTCCTCCAAAATGCTAACTTCCACAATAGGCGCCAAAATGTTCCCGGGTCTTCCAAAATCCGATCCGGACATACGCCCAAGTCTAAAATCATCATACGAACCTGCTGGAACCTTCGAATCCCGGTTCCTAGGTCGTTTAATCAAAAATCCAATCTTAGTCAATTCTTTCAACTTAAAGCTTCCAAAATAAGAATTCTCTTTCCAAATTGACTCTAAACTTCCCGAAATTCAATTCCGACCACGCGTACAAGTCATAATACCTGAAGTGAAACTGCTCATGGCCTCAAACTGCTGAATGACGCGCTAGAGCTCAAAACGTCCGGTCGGGTCGTTACACGTTAACTGTTGTTTTTGGAGATGGGGGTTTCGGGGATTCTTATATGTTCTTCATATATGATTGTCTACCCTTCTCGCTGAACAGGTCAGTTAGATAACCTTGCTTTAACAAATGCTTGACCTCTCCTTGTAGTAAACAACCAGTAATTTGGATTTCTTTTGCTCGGGTCTAATCTCATTTCTTTAGGCCACCGCACCTTATCTCCCATACCTCATAAAACAACCACCAACTCGGAGGTAATGACATTATAACTGTAATCTCCAACTCTCGTGTGTGTGCTGGTATTGTCACCTCGTGTATGCTATTCCTTTCTGAATCTAGATGAAGAACCCGCATCTTTTTGTCTTGATCTTGATTCAGATCGTAAGTTATCCTGTTTGGACCGAGAATCTCAACCTGCAGGACCTATGTAAGGCTCGCACCTATTTTTCCCGGCTCTTTTTCTGTGTTTGAACGTCTTGACCCTACTCTTTCATCAACCCTTGGCTGTGCAACCGTGTCTTCTTCTATCCACAGCTTCGTGTTGTATCTGTTGTACACGTCTGTCATGACCCGAATTTCCCACCGTCGGGACCGTGATGGCACCTAACATTGTACTTGCTAAGCAAGCCAACGTTTCAGAATATCCTACCTTTTCCCTTTATCTTTCAAATATTTAAGACTTAACAAAATAAACCAGTAAAACAAATGCGAAAGAAAATAATTTAAAAGCTTAACTTTACACAATAACGAAAACCAAAGTAACATCCACCCAGAACTGGTGTCACAATCTCACGGACCATCTATGAATACTATAAATAATAGTCTGAACAAAGAAATACACATCTGTCTCGGAAATAGATAAAACAAAAAGAAACATGATAGAAAGGGATGCCAAGGCCTGCGGATGCCTGTAGGACTACCTCAGGTGTCTACTGAACTGAAGGCAGCAACCTCGAACTACGTCCCATATGGTCCAGCACTGGGATCTGCACAAAAAAAGTGCAGAGTGTTGTATCAGTACAATCGACCCCATGCATTGGTAAGTGCTGAGCCTAACCTCGACGAAGTAGTGACGAGGCTACGGTGGGGCATAACTGTATATATATATATATATATATATATATATATATATATATATATAACCTGCAACAGTCTATAATAACAGAACAAAGGCATAGAAAGGAAAATAACCGGGACTTGCATTAAAGAAAACACAGGACTCAGCCATTCTACTAGTATCCAGCTATAACCAATCCTTAGGGAGTTTTCAATATCTCAGTAATAGACTTTAACAGAAATAAATGCCAAAAACCATAACTGATGCAGCGTGCATCCCGATCCCACCATATAAGTAATAACAATATCAATATTCCAACAATAACAGTATCAATATTCTCCCTTATTCCTCCTTGTTGCAGTGCGCAACCCGATGCCACCTGTCCTCCCTTATTACTCCTCAACACATATCACCCATATTTCTCCTGTTCCGGCGCGCAACCCGATCCCACCTGTCCACCCTTATTACTCCTTGTTGCGGCGTGTAACCTAATCCCACCAAACAATCACAATTCTCCCTTATTCCTCCTCTTGCGGCATGCAACCTGATCCAATATATGTATGTATCAACACCGATCACAAAGAATAAATACAAGGTGTTTCACAAGTTAACTCAATTTCCACAATTCTTATACTTCAAACTACATAATGGAATATCGCTACGATTATGAAACTTCACTCATGAAAACAAATCAGCGAGACCAACCAATGTGCACCATAATGCACCAATGAATCCATATAAGCCAACGGGGTAATAAAATGAAGCTACGAAACCAATAATACATCAACGGGAACATCAACAATTAAATAATTCAATAAAGAGAAAAACAGTTAACATGAAGCAATTATACATGGAAACATTTATGATCAAGTAGCAATTAAGGCAGGAAAGCAAGATATAAAGGGAAATGGGGAAAAGAAACGGGCTAAACAAGTAATTTGGTGGCGCATAGGTACTCGTCACCACAACTATACACCACACACATGATATTTCACATAGCAAGCAAGTCGGGGATCCCTAGTCCCTCAAGACAAGGTTAGACCAAACACTTACCTCAAGCCAACGGACAATTCAACACTCAACCACCGCTTTACCTCTCGATTCCACCACCAATTCACTCGTATCTATCCATAAATAATTTAATAACATCAATAAATGCTAATTAAACCAATTCTAATGCATGAATATGAATTTTTCAATGTTTTCCCCAAAAAGTCAAAACCCGATCCCGGGCCCGCTTGGTCAAAACTCGAAGTTCGAACCAAAAACCTGATTACCCTTCACCCACGAACTCAAATATACAATTAGTTTTGAAATCCCACCTCAAATTGAGGTCCAAATCCCCAAAATTTAAAAATCCTAATTCTACCCAAGAACACCCAATTTCCCATGAAAAACCCTAAATTTTGAAGTAAAATCAAGTAAAAGATGAATTAGATTGAAGAAGATGAGTTAGAAATCACTTACCTATGATTTGGAGAAGTTTGGGTCTTTGAAAAATCGCCTAGGGATGTTTAGGGTTTGAGAGAATTGAAAAATGACGAAAATCCCGTTTGAAATTCACTTAACAGGCCGCAGTTATCGCAATTGCGAATAGGTTGCGAACCCTTTAAATTACTGATGCCTTCGCATTTGCGATGAAAATGTCGCATTTGCGATAGAAGGCCTTCACAATTTCGGCCAGAAGTTCGCATTTGCGAGGGTGTCCTGCCCAGGCCTGGTTCGCATTTGCGACATTATTGTCGCATTTCCCGGGCCTGTTCACTTCGCAATTGCGAAGCCTGATCTCGCAATTGCGAGATCAGAGGCCTGTGTAAAAATACCAGATGCATCAGCTGAGTTTCCTAAGTTCTAATCACTTCGTGGCCTATCCAAAACTCACCCGAGCCCTCAGGGCTCCAAACCAAACATGTACGCAAGTCTAAAAACATCATATGGACTTGCTCGTGCGATCAAATCATCAAAATAAGATCAACAACTACGAATTTAGCCTCAAATTCATGAAATTCTTAAGAACTTTAAAATTTTCCATTTTCTCAACTAAGGGTCCGATTTATACCAAATCAACTCTGATTCTTACCAAATTTCACAGATTCGACTTAATTATTATTTAAACCTGCACCGGGCTCTGGAACCACAATACGGGCCCGATACCATCAAGATCACACACCATTTCATTTCTAAAAATCCTTATACTTTCCAGCAAATAATTTTCTTTAAAAATTCTTTTCTCGTTCTAGGGACCTCCGAATTCGATTCCGGGCATACGCCCAAGTCCCATATTTTACTACGGATCCTACGTGATCGTCAAATCACGGGTCCGGGTCCGTTTACCAAATATGTTTACCGAAGTCAACTTTAAACAATTTCAAAGGCCAAATTCAATATTTTCCCTAAATTTCACATAAAAGCTTTCCAAAAATACGCCCTGACTGTGCATGCAAATCGAGGAGAGACAAAAGGAGGTTTTTAAGGTCTCGGAACACAGATTTGACTTCTAAAACAAGAGATGACCTTTTGGGTCATTACATTTTTCCACCTCTAAAACAACCGTTCGTCCTCGAACGGACATGGAAAAGTACCCGAGTCGGTGAAATGATGAGGATATCGGCTCTGCATATCGGAATACTCTTAGGTAGCTGCCTCAACAGGAGCCAAATCTGTACCTAACAACCGAGCCTCCGCCGGTTCAAACCACCCAACTGGCGATCGACACTGTCTACCATATAATGCCTCATAAGGAGCCATATGGATGCTCGACTGATAGATGTTGTTATAGGCAAACTCCACTAATGGAAAGAATTGATCCCACGAACCTCCAAAGTCAATAACACATGCTCGAAGCATATCCTGCAAAATCTGTATAGTACGCTCGGACTGTCCGTCCGTCTGAGGATGAAATGTTGTGCTCAACTCGACCCGTGTACCCAACTCACACTGAACTGCACTCCAGAAATGTGAGGTAAATTGCGTACCTCGGTCAGAAATAATAGACACGGGCGCATCATGAAGACGAAAAATCTCCCGGATATAGATCTCAGCTAACCTCTCTGAAGAATAGGAGACTGCCACATGAATAAAATGCGCTGACTTGGTCAGCCTATCAACAATAACCCATACCACATCGAACTTCCTCTGAGTCCGTGGGAGTCCAACAACGAAGTCCATGGTGATACGCTCCCACTTCCACTTAGGAATCTCAATCTTCTGGAACAAATCACCTTGTCTCAAATGCTCGTACTTTACCTGCTGACAATTCAAACACCAAGCTACATACGCAACAATGTCCTTCTTCATCCTCCTCCACCAATAATGTTGCCGCAAATCCTGATACATCTTACCAGCGCCCGGATGAATAGAATACCAGGAACTATGGGCCTCCTCTAGAATTAACTCATGAAGTCCATCCACATTAGGCACACAAACTCGACCCTGCATCCTCAAAACTCCATCATCTCCAACTGTAACCTGCTTGGCACCACCGTGCCGCACTGTGTCCCTAAGGACTAACAAATGAGGATCATCATACTGTCGATGCCTGATACGCTCAAATAATGAAGACCGAGCGACTGTACAAGCTAGAACATGGCCGGACTCAGAAACATCCAACCTCACGAACTGATTGGCTAACGCTTGAACATCCAAAGCAAGCGGCCTCTTACCAACTGGAATATACGCAAGGCTACCCATACTAGCCGACTTCCAACTCAAAGCATCGGCCACAACATTGGCCTTTCCGGGATGATACAAGATGGTGATATCATAGTCATTCAATAGCTCTAACCACCTTCTCTGCCTCAAATTGAGCTTCTTTTGCTTGAACAAATACTGCAAACTCTTATGATCTGTGAACACCTCACATGACATGCCATATAAATAATGCCTCCAAATCTTCAGCGCGTGAACAATGGCTGGTAGCTCCAAATCATGAACTGGATAATTCTTCTCGTAAATCTTCAACTGCCGCGAAGCATATGCAATAACCTTGCCATTCTGCATCAACACCGCACCAAGTCCAATATGATATGCGTCACAATATACTATAAATTGCCCTGAACCTGTGGGAAAAACCAACACCGATTCCGTAGTCAAAGCTGTCTTGAGCTTCTGAAAGCTTGCCTCACACTTGTACGACCACCTGAACAGCGCACCCTTCTGGGTCAACCTGGTCATCGGGGTTGCTATAGATGAAAACCCCTCCACGAACCGACGGTAATAACCCGCCAAACCCAAGTAACTCCGGATCTCTATAGCTGATGTGGGTCTAGGCCAGTCGTTGACTGCCTCTATCTTCTTCGGATCCACTTGAATACCCTCTGCTGATACAACGTGACCCAAGAAGGCAACTAAACTCAACCAGAACTCACATTTCGAAAACTTAGCGTACAACTGACTGTCCCTTAGAGTCTGAAGAACGACTCGAAGATGCTGCTCGTGCTCCTCTCGGCTATAGGAGTAGATCAAAATATCATCAATGAAGACAATCACGAAGGAATCCAAATAAGGCCTGAACACTCGGTTCATCAAATCCATAAATGCTGCTGGGGCATTTTTCAACCCAAATGACGTCATTAAAAACTCATAATGCCCGTACCGAGTGCGAAAAGCTGTCTTCAGGACATCGGATGCCCTAATCCTCCACTGATGATAGCCAGATCTCAAATCAATCTTCGAAAATACCTTGGCACCCTGAAGCTGATCAAACAAATAATCAATCCTCGGCAATGGATACATGTTCTTGATAGTGACCTTGTTCAACTGCTGATAATCTATACACATCCTCATTGATCCATCCTTCTTCTTAACAAACAACACCAGTGCACCCCAGGGCGAGACACTAGGTCTAATAAAGCCCTTATCAAGCAAATCTTGCAACTACTCCTTCAATTCTTTCAACTCTAGCGGGGCCATGCGATACAGAGGAATAGAAATGGGCTGAGTGCCCGGAGCAGAATCAATGCAAAAGTCAATATCCCTGTCAGGTGGCATCCCCGGCAGGTCTGCAGGAAATACCTCCGGAAACTCCTGAACAACTGGTACAGAATCCATAGAAGGAACCTTAGCACTAGAATGACGAAGCCAAATAAGCCAAACACCCCTTTTCAACCATACGTCGAGCCTTCACATACGAAATAACCCTGCTGATAGAATGACCAGGAGTCCCTCTCCACTCCAATTGAGGCAACCCCAGCAAGGCTAAGGTCACAGTCTTGGCGTGACAATCTAATAAAGCATGGTAAGGTGACAGCCAATCCATCCCCAACATGACATCGAAATCAACCATATCGAGAAGTAGGAGATCTACACTAGTCTCAAGACCCCCAATAACAACCACACACGAGCGATAGACACGATCTACAACAATAGAATCCCCTACTGGCATGGACACATACACGGGAACACTCAAGGCATCACGAGGCACAACTAAATATGGAGCAAAATAAGATGACACATAGGAGTACGTAGACCCATGATCAAATAGAACTGAAGCATCTCTACTGCAAACTGAAATCGTACCTGTGATAACTGCATTAGAGGACTCAGCCTCAGGCCTAGCTAGAATAGCGTAACATCGGGGATGGGCCCTACCACCCTGAACTATATCTCTGGGACGGTCTCCTACTGGATGGCCTCCACCTCTAGTGGCCTGGCCTCTACCTCTAATGGCCTGACCTCCACCTCTAGCGGGCTGACCCCTGCCTCTGGCTCCTTGGCCCCTACCTCTAGCTGGCTGGGCAGGAGTTGCTTGAACCATGGCACCAGAATTCTGCTGCTGCGACTGAGAACTCACTAACCTTGGACAAGCCCTCCGGATATGACCATACTCACACACCCAAAACATCCATCTGAACTTACTAACCTCGGACTGACCTTGGCGGGCTGGCTGACCACGATAATAGCTCTGAAGAGGAGCTGCACTAATAGGAGCTGGCGGTGCACTATGAGCTGGCTATCCCAAAGGAGGTACATAAGGACCACGACTACCTGAAGCTCCATGGGATGCCGGAAGCACTTAATGAAATGGCTTGGGATGGTGGCCTCTACCAAAAGAATCCCCACCTCCAGACGAGGCACCGCTGAACCTGCCAGAATAACGAGGCCTCTTGTCAGACCCCTAACCTTACCCTGAGCTAAGACCATCTCAACTCGTCTGGCCACATTGGCTGCATCCTGGAAAGAAATCTCACTCCCGGTCTCCTTAGCGATCTGCAATCTGATAGGCTGAGCAAGTCCCTCAATAAATATCCTCACCCTTTCTCTCTCGGTGTGGAGTATAAGAAGAGCAAAACAGGCCAAGTCAATAAATCTGGTCTCGTACTGAGTGACGGTCGTAGAACCCTGCTAAAGGCGCTCAAGCTGCCTCCGATAGTCCTCTCTCTGAGTGATAAGGAGAAACTTCTCCAGAAACAGCTGAGAAAACTGATCACAAGTCAAAGTAGGCAACCCAGCTGGTCTAGCCAAACAAAAAATTGCTCCACCATTTCTTGGCGGAACCTGATAAGCGAAAAGCATCAAAGTCGACCCCATTGGTCTCCACTATCCCCATGTTCCGTAGAACCTCATGGCAATTGTCCAAATAATCCTGGGATCCTCTGAAGATGTCACGCCATAGGTAGTAGTGAAAATCTTGGTGAACCTGTCCAACCTCCATAAAGCATCTATAGACATTGCTGCTCCATTGTCGGTCTGAGCCACAATAGCTGGCGGGACTATCCCAACTGGCTGAGTTGCTGGAGTCTGAAATTGGGGAGCCATCTGCTCCGGTGTGTGAGTAGCGGGATTCTATGCTCCTCCCCCAGCACGAGAGACGGCTGGTGCTACTGGAAGTATGCCTGCCTCAGTGACACTCACCATAGGGCCCACTAGACGGACCAGAGCATCCTGGAGTATCGGGGTAGCTATGAACCCCTCTAGGACCTGAGCCGGTCTCGCTCGAATGGTCTAGGCCGGAACCTCATCATCAAACTCAACCTGAGGCTCCGCCGCTGGTGCTGCTGCCCTGGGTTGTGCCCTACCCTTGCCTCGGCCTCTAGCACGACCTCGTCCTCGTCCTCTGCCCCTCGTAGCAGCTGCCATCGAGGGCTCAGGCTACTGGTCAGCTGATGAAGCGATACGCGTTCTTGCCATCTGCGAAAGAACAGAGTAGAGAGTTCAATTAGCATTGAGAGATCAAACCGCACGATAGAGATGAATAGAAGGGAAGTTGTTCCTAACTCTGTAGCCTCTGGGGGATAAGCACAGACGTCTCCATACCGATCCCTCGGACTCTACTAAGTTTGTCCGTGAATTGTGAGACCTAAGCAACCTAGAGCTCTGATACCAACTTTTCACGACCCGAATTTACCATCGTCGTGACCGTGATGGCGCCTAACATTACTCGCTAGGCAAGCCAACGTTTCAGAATATCCTACCTTTTTCCTTTATCTTTAAAATATTTAAGACTTAACAAAATAAACCAGTAAAACAAATGCGGAAGAAAATAATTTAAAAGCTTAACTTTACACAATAACGAAAACCAAAGTAACATCCACCCAGAACTGGTGTCACAATCTCACGGACTACGAATACTACAAATAATAGTCTAAACAAAGAAATAGATATCTGTCTCGGAAATAGATAAAACAGAAAGGAAACATGATAGAAGGGGACGCCAAGGCCTGCGGACGCCTGCAGGACTACCTCGGGTCTCCACTGGACTGAAGCAGCAACCTCGAACTACGGTCAGTATGGTCTAGCACTGGGACCTGCACAAAAAGTGCAGAGTGTAGTATCAGTACAACCGACCCCATGTACTGGTAAGTGCCGATCCTAACCTCAACGAAGTAGTGACGAGGCTACGGCGGGGCATAACAATATATATATAACCTGCAACAGTCTATAATAATAGAACAAAGGTATAGAATGAAAAATAACCGGGATTTGCATTAAGGAAAACACAGGACTCAGCCATTCTACCAGTATCCGTCTATAACCAATCCTTAGGGAGTTTTCAATATCTCAGTAATAGACTTCAACAGAAATAAATGCAAAAAACTATAACCGATGCGGCGTGCGTCCCGATCCCACCATATAAGCAATAACAATATCAATATTCCAACAATAACAGTATCAATATTCTCCCTTATTCCTCCTTGTTGCGGTACGCAACCCGATCCTACATGTTCCTCCCTTATTACTCCTCAACACATATCACCCTTATTTCTCCTGTTGCGGCACGCAACCCGATCCCACCTGTCCACCTTTATTACTCCTTGTTGCGGCATGCAACCCAATCCCACTAGACAATTACAATTCTCCCTTATTCCTCATGTTGCGACGTGCAACTCGATCCCAGCATATGTATGTATCAACACCAATCACAAAGAATAAATACAAGGTGTTTCACAAGTTAAGTCAATTTCCACAATTCTTATACTTCAAACTACACAATGGAACATCGCTACGATTATGAAACTTCACTCATGAAAACAAATCAGCAAGACCAACCAATGTGCACCATAAGGCACCAATGAATCCATATAAGCCAACGGGGTAATAAAATAAAGCTACGAAACCAATAATACCTCAACGGGAACATCAAAAACTAAATAATTCAATAAAAGAGAACAATAGTTAACATGATGCAATTAGACATGGAAACATTTATGATCAAGTAGAAATTAAGGTAGGAAAGCAAGATATAAGGGGAAATTGGGAAAAGAAACGGGCTAAACAAGTAATTTGGTGGCGCATAGGTACTCGTCACCACACCTATACACCACACACATGATATTTCACATAGCAAGCAAGTCGGGGATCCCTAGTCCCTCTAGTAAAGGTTAGACCAAACAAATACCTCAAGCCAACGAACAATTCAACACTCAACCACCGCTTTACCTCTCGATTCCACCACCAATTCACTCGTATCTATCCACAATTAATTTAGTAACATCAATAAATGCTAATTAAACCAATTCTAATGCATGAATATGAATTTCCCAATGTTTTCCCCAAAATGTCAAAACTCGACCCCCGATCCGCTTGGTCAAAACTCGAAGTTCGAATCAAAAACTCGATTACCCATTCACTCATGAACTCAAATATACAATTAGTTTTGAAATCCAACCTCAAATTGAGGTCCAAATCCCCAAAATTTGAAAATCCTAATTTCTACCCAAGAACACCCAATTTCCCATGAAAAACCCTAGATTTTGAAGTGAAATCATGTAAAAAGATGATTATATTGAAGAAGATGAGTTAGAAGTCACTTACCTATTATTTGGAGAAGTTTGGGTCTTTGAAAAATAGCGTAGGGATGTTTAGGGTTTGAGAGAATTGAAAAATGATGAAAAATCTCGTCTGAAAATCTCAATTAACAGGCCGCAGTTATCGCAGATGCGATCAGGCGTTCGCAATTGCGAACCCTTTGAATTACTGCTGGCTTCGCATTTGCGATGAAAATGTCGCATTTGCGACAGAAGGGCCTTCGCAATTCCGGCCAGAAGTTCGCATTTGCGAGGGCGGCCTGCCCAGGCCTGGTTCGCATTTGCGACATTATTGTTGCATTTCCCAGGCATGTTCACTTCGCAATTGCGAAGCCTGATCTCGCAATTTCGAGATCAGAGGTTTGTGCAAAAATACCAGATCCATTAGCTGAGTTTCCTAAGTTCTAATCACTCCGTGGCCTATCCAAAACTCACCCCGAGCCCTCGGGGCTCCAAACCAAACATGCACGCAAGTCTAAAACCATCATACGGACTTGCTCGTGCGATCAAATCATCAAAATTCAATAACTACGAATTTAGCCTCAAATTCATGAAATTCTTAAGAACATTGAAATTTTCCATTTTCTCAACTAAGGGTCCGATTTATACCAAATCAACTCCGATTCTTATCAAATTTTACCGATTCGACTTAATTATTATTTTAAACCTGTACCGGGCTCTGGAAGCACAATACGGGCCCGATACCATCAAGATCACACACCATTTCATTTTCAAAAATCCTTATATTTTCCAGCAAAAAATTTTCTTTAAAAAATCTTTTCTCGGGCTAGGGACCTCGGAATTCGATCCTGGGCATACGCCCAAGTCCCATATTTTACTACGGACCCTACGAGACCATCAAATCACAGGTCCGTTTAATAAAAATGTTGACTGAAGTCATCTTTAATCAATTTTAAAGGCCAAATTCAATATTTTTCTTAAATTTCACATAAAAGCTTTCCGGAAACGTGCTCGGACTGCGCACGCAAATCAAGGTGAGACAAAAGGAGGTTTTAAGGCCTCGGAACACAGATTTGACTTCTACAACAAGAGATGAACTTTTGGGTTATCACAACGTCATTCCAAGTTGTTGCTGAAAATTCTCGCAAACTTTCCTTAAGTTTCCTCGTGGCTTCTGAACTTTTCTCGTTTAGATTGCTCGCGAACCCCATGGCTACCCAATTGTCAGGTACTCGTGGTAACATCATCCTCTCCTGTTGGAATCTATCCACAAACTCTCTGAGTAATTCTGTGTTTCCTTGTTTTACCTTAAAGGTGTCTTCCATCCCTTTTTTAACTTTTTGAGCTCTCGAATGTGCTTTTATAAATGAATCTGCAAGCTCAGCAAAAGAATCAATAGAGTTTTCAGGTAAGAAAGAATACCACGTTAATGCTCCTTTCATGAGTGTTGCTTGGTTAAAGCATTTCCTTTCACGCCAGTTGTAAACCCGATTATATGATCTCGAGGGTCAGTTGTTCCATCATATTTTGGAATATCAGGCAATTTAAACTTCTTAGGGATCGGCAAAGGTGCTGCACTTGGCTTCCAGGACTGTTGTGAATATTTATCCATATCTACTCCTTTAATCAAGGGAGGTACGCCAGGTATTGTTCTATGCGATTATTTTGCTCTTTCAGCTGTTTTTGCAAAGTTAGTACCAAACTTTATAAATTAGAGTTATTTGGTGTACATGACCTTCCATCACGAGATTCATTGAGAGTTCCCCTGCTTCCAGAATTGGCGAGCCCCGAGCATGAGTTTTCCATGGTTGCGGTATTGTTTGGAGGAGGAGTTTGCGGCGCAGTTGGCAATCCCCTAACAAAGGCTTGAAGAGCATTGTTCACGTGTTCTGCGATCAATTGTCTTAAAGCATCTTGTTCGACAGTCTATTCGTCCCCTTGATGATCATTCATGTGTGACGTTGATCTTTCAAGTGACCCCTCACGGGACTATCGAGGAGATCCTTGTGGAGAAGGGAGTGGTGGAGTTGCTCCCTCCTGTGGGTTCAGGTGGTTATTTTCGTTGACAGTTGACATGGTTGGTTGTCAGAAAGAGAATTTGGAAAGTGAAAAGATTATTAGATTCCCGGTAACGGAACCAATTTGCTTAACCAAAAAATAGATTATCGGTCAAAGTCTAAATTTAGAAGAAAATGGACTACTGGTAACCAGGTTTTACTTCACTTTCTCGGTGATATTTAAGAAAAATAATAAGAATGGTAGAGAAAATCTATTAAAAGAAATAAGAAATAAATTGATGGTCAATTTATAAGATCAAGGCCGAAAACTTCGATAAAGCAGAGAAGTAAAGAATATATTTCAATAGTACTTGGAATCTGTCTTTACAAATAAAATTGTATCCTTATATAGGAGTGTACAATCATAACGGTTTTCTTACATAATTTGGATTTATTATGAGCATTAATTGTATTGATTGCCCATTACCACAGATAGTTGTAACTGACGTATTTATTCCTATAAATACCCTATAAATATTCCGATTCCCCTTCCTTATTTACTTTCGGTTCGTGTATCTTCCATTCTTTTTGTTCCTTATTCGTTCCGTCCTTGCCTTTTCTTTGGTAACCGCTAAGCCCGGTTCTCTTCTCTGTACTGTCTCGTGGTGTTCCTCTTGTGCCTTCCTTTCTCAATTAATTCTATTATTTGAGAACGCCACTTGTCGTTATATCATTGCTCCACGTGTCGTGCTTCGTCAACATACAATCCACGTGTAATCCCCTTTTTTCCACCAATACACAAGTCGTAAAGGATCATGTTGAACTATATTCTCTTGATGTCGAAATGAAATGTCAGTGAATTATGAATTTGAGCATAGTGAATACGTTCGGTTAGTACGGTGAGCCCATATTAACGACGGTCACAACTTTCTAATCATGTCGTGACATGCGTGGAAGAAAATCTAATACTAAAAAACCTCTACGAGAATCGTTGTTGTTGACAATAGTAATTCTTATCCACAGAGCAAAAGATCTTGAACTCCAATATGTTTGAAGTTCAATCTTTAAAATAATTTTGAACACAACCAGCGCCCTTTCTATTTTTTAAAGCTCCAACTGCAGTACCTTTTTTATTTTCAAATCTTTTTATTATTTTCTAAAAATTTCAAGCTATTATCCTTTTACTTCCATTATCAACAGATAATCACGTGAATAATTTTTGTTAATTATTAGTTGATGCCTACCAATAGATAAAATCAACTAGATTTTCTTCTTTATCTTTTAAAATGGCGGGACAATAATATCAAAATACTTTACAAGTTTACTGCATTCCAGAACTGGATAGGGTCTGTTTATATATTATTTTGTTTAACCATTTGGGATTAAAACTCACTGCTGACTCGACTAATTAAACTGCATCACGCAGGGCCATTTCAGACGGAAGCCCTCCTTATTAGGAATTTTTTCGTTCTCATAACTCGAATTCGAGACGATAAGACCTCTGGTTAATGGTAAAGGGAACTCAACCATCTCACCACATTCTTCCGGGGTGGGTCAAAGTGATCATAGTTATTACTTTATGAGCAACAAAGAGAGAGTAGCAACTAAAGCATTAACAAAAGCGCAAAGCATCACCTTATCTTAAGCTTGTCCTAATCATAATTAATTAGCAAAAATATTAGTAAAAAGTAAGAGCAAAACAAAAAGGACCATGTCAGTTCTACACCTTGGCCCTTCTGTTTACCACCATTTTATGTTGAAAAAATAATAATCTGTACTAAACAAAGATATTATCAAGTACTGCTATATCACAAAGATTGTCTTGCTTTAATTACAAGCCACAAGAAAATACAACAAGTGGAGCCGATAGCTAGTCATATCTTAATCCAAATTGGAAAAAAGAATTAATTGTCTCCAAATCTACAAGGATTTATGTGATTAGCTCTAGAGATTAAAAGGCATCGGCAAATATTAAATAGAAAAAGTGACTAGCTTAATTATCCTGTTGGACGATACAAATTGGGTCTCTTCTTTTGTGGTAATTTATATAGGGAAAAAAAAAGCTTTTTAATTGACATGGATCCTGAATATTGAAAGCGAAGGTAAAAGGGTATCAGACTTTTGGCGAGATTAGAACCTCGGATCTAAGGACTCGTTTTTCCATATAATTTTTTTTTTCCGAAACTTATTTTCAAAACATTGTTTATTTATGCATTAGGCTAATTTTTGAAGAAAATCAGTTTTTCAGGTAAACAATATTTTTTGTCGCAAAACTGCAATATCTTTTCAAGTAAAATGCATGTCTAAACACAATTACAAATTCAAACTCCCCTCTAATTGTAATGATAAAGTGACAAATATTGCTTCTTGTCGCACATATTTTACTACTTTCTACTAAAAGTGACCTTTTTAGGTAAACAACATTTTGCCTTTTATCTTTAAGTGGCTGAATCGATGACATTTCATGCTCTATCCCCTCTAATGCCAAACTTGGGGGTTATAATTGTATGGGGTCGAATTTGACCGACCACGTCCCTAAGCCAGCACGACCGACCGAATATATGTGAGTCCAGCTATAAGGACGACTTAGGAATAATAAGAGGGACGACTTCATGATCACGTCGGCCCCTCTATAGCATGTAATTTATTTCTGTCTTTTAATATTTAAGTAAGGCTCCTCTATTATATAAAGGGGTCCGAGCCTTGTAGAGGGGAGGATTTTTCATTATTGAAAATACAATCTCTCTAACATTATCCCTCTCTCTGATCTCTCGAAAATTATCACTCTCTCTCTCTCTCTCTCTCTCTCTCTCTGATTTGTATTATCGCTGTCTGAATCAATTTCCAAGATCATCCTAGGGTTTATTATCTTCGATTACGATTTACCCTTTCATCTATATTGATTGATTTGCTTAAAAAGTGGTAGACAACTTTTGAGTCAAACAATTTGGCGTCGTCTGTGGGGATTTCGGTAGTCGAAATCATAGTTCACATCTAGGATATCGAAAACAACAATCATTGTTCTTCAGACTTCATAGAAACTAACAAATGGCAGATAAAGAATCAAGGCTGAAGATGATAGCAGATGTCTCAACCAACCTCATAGGCCCACTCAACGAAGCCGGTAGAGAAAATACCGCGAATGTAACACCAGGTAGTGTACCGGAGGGGGAGATCTCACCCTCTTCACTCGAAGATCTGACGATTTTGCATGAAAGAGGGACTTCTACATCTGCAGCAAAACGCCCCCAGTAGTCAAGAAGCTACTAGAGGAATGGTTGACGAACACTCTGAGTAGCATGCTCGAGAAAGCACCTCAGGGAAATATCAAAGATTCCTCAACGGCAGAAACCGCCGCTGCTGCCGGTGAGCCTAGTATTGTACGAACAAGTAACGCCCACACCGATACCAATGCAAGCGGTGATGCGCTCGCAACCATCCTTAAGAAAATGGAAGAAATGGAGAACGAGAATAAAGCGCTTCGTGATCAAATGAAGGATCACCAGGAAAGGGTAGACAAGATACCTGGTGCCCCTAAGCTACTACCGAAACGCGATGTGGGAAGTTTCGTCGAGCAACCGTATAGTGAGGAAGCTGCTCCTCACCCAATCCCTAAAACCTTCAAGATACCACCGTAATTGAAAATATACGATGGGACCACGGATCCGGAAGACCATCTGATTCATTATGTGACCGTCGTAAAAGGCAATAACCTATCGAAAGAACAGGTGCCATCCGTGTTGCTGAAAAAGTTTGGTGAAACTTTGACAGGAGGAGCGCTAACATAGTACTCTCAACTGCCAGCCAGATCGATATCGACGTTCGAAGAGATGGCAGACAAGTTCGCCACCGCTCATGCAGGAGCAAAGAAGGCCGAAGCTAGGTCAACGATATCTTCGCCATCAGGCAAACAATGGGTGAAGGACTCGGGGACTTCCTGACCCGATTCAACAGGGTAAGAATGGGACTGCCAAACGTATCAGAAGGAATGGCGGTCGCAGCTTTCCAAAACGGGTTGAACAGAGACGGATCCAAAGCAACCAAGAAGCTGCTCAACCGACTCATGAAGTATCCCCCCACCACGTGGGAAGAGATTCATAACGCCTATTGCGCCGAAGTGAGAGCGGATGAAGACGATCTTAACGGTCCAACCCAACGACTAACGTCAGTACAATAAGAGGTAAGGAGGGATCAACGCAACGACGGGTGACGGGAACCACTCCCATCGACATCGGTTCGACCTCGCTCGAACCACGACGGATACTACTTTACGACAGTCGAAGCAACATCCTAATGGCCAAGGCCATCGACATCGGTTCGACCTCGCTCGAACCACGACGGATACTACTTCGACACAGTCGAAGCAGCGTCCTAATGGCCAAGGCCATCGACAATGGTTCGACCTCGCTCGAACCACGACGGATACTACTTCGACGACAGTCGAAGCAACATCCTAATGGCCAAGCCCATCGACATCGGCTCGACCTCGCTCGAACCACGGCACGACCCTTTGACGAATGAAAAGAACAACCTCTACGGAGGCTAAGCATTACAAAAGAAAACCCAAGAAAGGGAAGGCACCAAATGGACGAAGCAGCAAAAATAAAATTTATATATTACAACAAAATATATTTACATTCGCCCCCGCGGACGAGCTCCAATACACTATACAAGCCAAAAATATACATTGTATGAGTTTATAACTACTCGTCACCCCCTGGGAGGTAAACGTCATTGTACCAGGAACTGGAGTCGAGCCGGTTGACGTCTTCAGAAGCAGGCCCCTTCCCATCGGGAGAGTCGGAGTAATAACCATGAGCCTCACGAGCAGCGCGAGCCTCGTCTCGTCGTGCCTGAACTTCCTCCTCCGTCGCCTGGCCTGCGGCATGAAGCTCTCTATACACGTCGAGCTTAGCCTCCTCAAAAACCCACATCTCATGCGCACAACGACGCATACTCTAAACCCACATCTCATGCGCACAACGACGCATACTCTAACCAGGCGAGGGGCGGATGAGGAAGGCTGAGAAAGTCCATTGTTCTCCGTCATCCTGGCGTCGAGCTCGGCGGTTAGATCCGCCACCCTCCGCTGCAAGTTGACGTTCTCCGCCGCCACCCCACGGCTCAGCTCCCCTGCGTTCCAACTGGGACTGCCCCCGCTCGGTGCTTAGAGTGATACTTTCGATACTTTGCTAGCATCTTTTTCTAGAGGGCCGTCCGTTTTTGCTCACGGCGTCCCCTCTCCACCTCCAAAACAAGGATCTAAAAAGAAAAGCAGAAATAAGCACGCCTCAAGTCAGTCTTACAACACGCAGAAGGGAGAAAGGAAATAAGGATTACCTTTAAAGCCATGCCGGAAACCCTTCGTGATAGCTCCGCATCCTCCACAGTACTGAGCGTCTTGCTCTCGGAGGCGGCACACAGCAGGGTAAGGGCCGAAGCAGCCTGCTCGCTGTTCAACATCAAGTTGTAAGCCGCTGGAATCGTAATACGACGGTCGGACCCATCCGTTGTCATCTCCACGTGGGTAAGGCCACCCACAAACTCTTCAACATCCTCCTGAGCAATGTCAGAGTCTGATTTCTCTGCTTCCTCGCCAGGTCCTTCGATGTTGGTCGATGACCCTCCCTCAACGGCATACGCGGAACTAGCACCGGGAACGGCATCCCTCTGTTGAGCCGACCTCCCAGATCGAATGGCGTCGGCCATGAATGGTCTGTGCGTTGGCTGAGGCACCTCACTTCCTTCGGCTTCGGCGGCCACCCCCTTGCCCTTCTCGAGCCTCCTCCATTTTCTTTCTAACGACTCCTCGCCATCGGAGGGTTCATCCACGGGTTGCATAGCCGGCGCCAGCGATGCCGGCTCCCACATAACCATGGTGGTAGATGTAGCCCCCTATAAAGGAGCTGGAGGGAGATCCTCTCGAACAGACTCGATCAGTATATCATGAGCGTCCAAGGCAACGTCGGATCGCTTGAGAGCGGGGACTGGCGCCCTCTTCCTAGAAGCGCCTCGACCTGTCGCCATAAAAATAAGTGAGCAGGGTTGCAGAATTTACGAAACAAAAATCGGAAATCTACCTGAAGAGACTTTGGGGACATAACGCTGCATGAAGGCAGGCCAAGTGCGGGTCTCTTCCGCGTAGGGAAGCAAGCCAGCAACCCATCCCCTAAGGTTGGCAACAGGCCGGGGCGGATGAGCCATAGCTGCAATACAAAGGTTAGAATTGTGACAGTCACGGGTAACACGGAATTTGACAAACTACAAATACTTACGTTTCGAATTCCACCTCTCTGGGAATCCGGCAGGGTTAGAGACCACGTGCTCGGTCCTAATGAAAAAATATTTGCGCCAGAATCCACGACTCGCTCGGTCATCGGTTTTGACCACCAATCCTTGCGTACCACGGCCTCTCAAATGTACCATGGTCCCTCTTAGATAGCAGGCACTGAACAGTTGTAGGAGGTGATAGATCGTGACTTCACATCCGGCCAACTCCGCGAACGTGGTCAGCAGCTGAAGCACCTTCAGAGTATACGGCGTAAGTTCAACCGGACACACGTTATAGAACCGGCAGAACTCCTCCGCCAAAGGGAAAAGAGGGAGGCTGCAACCAATCGAAAATGGGTATTCATAAGAGGTACAATACCCTGGCCTGTGAACATCCACGTGATCCCTCCCCGCCAGAACCATCTCTACGTGGGCGGGTATGCCGTATTTCACGCGGAGGTCATCCAAGTGATTCTGTAACGACTCGGAAAACTCTGGAGCCGGAATGGGAGAATCCTTACTAAAATCACTTCGAGATGAGATATGCTTTGGCAATAATGCCTCCACAGTAAGAGGACTGACGTCCTCTTCCCCCTCCACCTCTCCACCATCGGAAGGTGGCGGCACGTTCAATGGGGCAGCCGCCGGGACCCTCTCGTCGCTTCGACAAGGTTTAGGCATGATCTCGGTGAAGAAAAAGTTGTGCACAACCCAACAAAGAAAAAGGAGAGTTTCGATCGAAGGAAAATGCACCAGAATGTGAAAATATACACTGAAGGGTTGGAATGCTCTTACAAATGACCAAAGTTTGAATCAAGTTAAACCCTCCTCCTATTTATACGATTGGGTGGCGCCAGAATCGAAGAGGCAGATGTCTAATCGGCACGGAAAACCGAGCGCCAAAAGCTTCTGATTTCCTGCCTCGAGAATACGCGCAATGATGACGCATACGAACGCTGACGTCACGCGGGGAAAGGCGTTTCGCTTCGATGCTCTGACAGT
The DNA here is from genome assembly GCF_001879085.1 of Nicotiana attenuata. NCBI lineage: Eukaryota > Viridiplantae > Streptophyta > Magnoliopsida > Solanales > Solanaceae > Nicotiana > Nicotiana attenuata. Next base: position 119,103 of record NW_017673425.1, read on the forward strand.
CATGATTACTGTCTCCTGCCTGTCACGTCACAACTCTTTGACAAAGTCAAACTCTCCCAGAACGGAGGTACCGATTCCGCCCATCGAGGACGCATTCACTGCGACCCCGACGAGCGGAGGGACTAACTGTATGGGGTTGAATTTGACCGACCACGTCCCTAAGCCAGTACGACCGACCGAATATATGTGAGTCCAGCTAGAAGGACGACTTAGGAACAATAAGAGGGACGACTTCATGATCACGTCGGCCCCTCTATAGCGTGTACTTTATTTCTGTCTTTTAATATTTAAGTAAGGCTCCTCTATTATATAAAGGGGGGTCCGAGCCTTGTAGAGGGGAGGATTTTTCATTATTGGAGATACAATCTCTCTAACATTATCTCTCTCTCTCTCTGATCTCTCAAAAATTATCACTCTCTCTCTCTCTCTCTCTGATTTGTATTATCGCTGTCTGAATCAATTGCCAAGATCATCCTAGGGTTTATTATCTTCGATTACGATTTACCCCTTCATCTATATTGATTGATTTGCTTAAAAAGTGGTAAACAACTTTTGAGTCAAACAATAATTACTAGCTAGCCACTCGAGAATATTTTACATCTTAAACCTGCAGCAACCAACTCAAACTTGAAAAGAACTCTGAACCAAATGGGAACCAGCTAAACACTAAGATATTGTTGTACTAGGAATCTATATGATTACATAAAAAATGACAAGTAGTATGTAGCATTATATTACGAGAATTAAAAGAACAACACACTAGGAAAAGGTTACTTATAAGATAGGGTTAAGTTTTTCTACAACATGCTGTTATTTTGCACATTAATAAGTACAATCAGCTAATTATATATATATATATATATATATATATATATATATATATATATATAAGAGGTAATTGATTAGTCCTTTAAAGTGCTACTTTTCGGCTAAAGGTAATGTTAAAGATAGGTCTAGAGTATCAATCAAAATCAAAGTAGAAAGAAGCAAACATTTGATCCAAATCTCTCCAGAATTCCAACCAAATGGGGACTAGTTAAATACCAAAAATCTTAAGCGAGGATTTGGTTTTGCGCCCAAATCAACTTGCAAAAAGAGCTAGTGGATGCATTCCTTGGAAAAGCCGAAAATGTAACCAATGGCAGGGAAGATATGGCTTCCAAGTCTTACGACAAATTATATATTGTTACTTCTCTAATTATAATTAAAAATTAGTTGATCAGCCTATAATTTTGATGTACAATTACTACTTCTTTGCATATAATTAGGCTTCCTGATTTTCGACAGATATATACTAGTGAATGACAAGAAAGTTAATACTATGTCCTTTTAGGATTTAGCTTGTGTCTGGTGACCATCTTATACACTGTACACGTGCAGGCTTACAAAAATAGGCATATACTTGTATGGGTCAAAATCTGACCACACATGGATTAGCGCTAAAAAGAATGGTAAGGGGTCGACTGAGCCGTGGTCGTGTCCGCAAGGCGTAATAACAACAAGTATCTCGGCCATTGCTGAGATCGAGCGGTCAAAAAGCTTGTACGGCAAAGTAAATGTCGTGATATTTGAGGGAGGCGACGTGAGGTACAATCAAGGGATGAAGGCATTCTGGTTAAGGACCGTTGGATAAAAGGGAATGCTGACGATATATATAGAGGAGGAGAAGACAAGAAGGGGAGGATTTTCTTCTCCTAAAATCAGAAGGAACAGAAGAACAAGAGAGGCTCTCAAACAACAATAAAGCAAAAGTCTAGATCTTGGTTGCAGATCTTTGTAATCGTAATTGCCAAATCAATAAAGATAGATCGCGTAGTTATCAATGGCATTCCTTCTTTTTCCTCTTTGCTGTTACATTACGGAACGATACGCCAAAGATGTAAGCTTATTGTTTATACTTGATGTCTTTTAATGATCTTAAATCGGGCTATAAGTTTGATTATATCTCATTCTCTTATCCAATGCACTTAGATCTAGAATTAATTATCCTTGACTAATATTTATCCTCTATTTTATCATTAATTAGTTTAACAAAGAATTTAATGCTTTTTGGTCAAACAATTTGGCGCCGTCTGTGGGGGTTTCTTAGCCAAATTTTTAGTTTCCTTTAGATCTAAAACTAGCCACACATCACTTCCAGACTGTCCTAGCCTCACCGTCTCGGTATAAACACCAACTCGAAAAAGTGGTAGATAAGCTTTTGAGTAGCCAAACCAATCTGGGTCAGATCTCTATGCGAAATCGAAATTATGTCTGGTGTCTATGCAAAACCCACGCCTCATCTGTAGCAATGGGTTTGGCACATCACATTCATGTTTAAAGAAAGATCACGGTCACCACGAACTTAGCAGGACCACAATCCTATTTGACGTATTCACCTTGTATACCGGCCTGTACTCCCACCTCTTAGGAAGGGACGACATTCGACTGTGTGATGTTTTGAGATAACGGTCATATCCTGCATTGTTTTTGTACACACAAGCACTATGTGATTTATGAACAAAGTATGACATCTTTCCCTTATTGTTTCCGCATATCGGACGGGGCCGAACTGGGACTCGGTCTCAATATCCCAACGAGCAAGGTAAGTCCAACCCACGAGAAACCCAGACGCGACTAACGACGAAGCCGAACATGGCTGCCAAATCCGAAATAGCCATTCGAGCACGGGGCAAAACAAGTGACCCTACAACGCCTTTCCCCTTTTTCACCGACTTACCAGGCCAAGGTAACATGCAATTTCGTTTGGGTTTAACTTATCACGCTCTCTTTTTGGTTCAGAACAGGAACACGAGCATTCTCACAGGTACGCGAACAAGGAACGAATGCCACCAAACACGCCAAGAAAATGTTCCGTACCATACCATCTCACAAGCAACAACCACGCAAAGCCCTCTCAGCCGTACCGTACCACAAATAATAGAAATGGCTAAGAATAAGTCGGCATTATTAAGAAACAATCTCCGGAACCAGGGACTAAGCGACAGGCCCATGAAACGCGCACTCTCCAATGAGAGCAAAGTTAAGCGAACCGGTACTCATCCGGATGCATGGTACTCTCCAATGAAAGCAAAGTTAAACAAACTGGGACTCACCTTGACTCACGCACAAACAATACAGTAATGAGTGATGTTCTCCAATAAAAATAATGCAACTGGCAAACCTTCTCCATCGCCAAGTAAAAGGGAAATTTGACTTCTCCCGAACTTGCAAGGGGTTACAATTTGACCTCGCTCGAATTAAAACCCTTGCGACCATCGGACATCGCCAACGGGTTACAATTCGACCTAGCTCGAATTAACACCCTTGCAGCCATCAAACATTGCCAACGGGTTACAATTCGACCTCGCTCGAATTAACACCCTTGCGGCCATCGAACATCGCTTACAGGTTACAATTCGACCTCGCTTGAATTAACACCCGTGCGGCCATCGGACATCGCCTACGGGTTACAATTCGACCTCGCTCGAATTAACACCCTTGCAGCCATCGGACATCGCCAACGGGTTACAATTCGACCTCGCTCGAAGTAACACACTTGCAGCCATCGGACATCGCCTATGGGTTACAATTCGACCTCGCTCGAGTTAACACCCGTGCGGCCATCGAACATCGCCTACGGGATACAATTCAACCTCGCTCGAATTAACACCCTTGTGGCCAGCGGACATCGCCAACGGGTTACAATTCGACCTCGCTCGAATAAACACCCTTACGGCATCGGCCATCGCCAACAGGTTACAATTCGACCTCGCGAGAATTAACACCCTTATGGCGTCGGCCATCGCCAAATGAAAGCGAAGTTCGACCTTGCTCGAACTCACGATGGGTTATGATTTCGACCTCGCTCGAATTAATACCCTTACGACATCGGCCATCGCCAACAGGTTACAATTCGACCTTGCTCGGATTAACACCCTCACGGTGTCGGCCATTGCCAAAAGAAAGGGAAGTTCGACCTCGCTCGAACTCACGATGGGTTACGATTTCAACCTTGGTCAAATTCACACCTTTATGGCCGTCGGCCATTGCCGAGTAGGAGTTAAAATTTACTCGCCCGAATCACATCAAAGTTCTACCCCATCGAACTCGTAACGAGCCATAGTTCGACCTCACACGAGCTCACCCCCCGTCATCGCTAAACTCACCATGCGATAAAGACTCCAACCGAACTAATAAGTCTAATTTTGACCTCGCTCGAATATACAAGTCAAAACTGACTTCGCCCAAGCTGGCAAGTCTAATTTCGACCTCGCTCGAATATACAAGTCAAAGCTGACTTCGCCCTAGTTGGCAAGTCTATATCGACCTCGCTCGAATATGAAAATCAAGGTTGATTTCGCCCAAGCTGGTAATCAGAATTCAAACTCGCCCGAACTTACAGATCCATAACTTCATCCGAACTCACGCAACGAGATCCGCCCCACACGGATCAAGCAAACTAAATCCGCCCTCATTCGAATTCCCAAATGTACGTACACAACGGCCGCACCTTACAAAAGGCCAAAACAGGCCCTCAAGAAAAAGACGAAGATAAAAAACTAAGTACAAAAGCTGCAACAAAGTTTCACTCGGCATCACCTCCACCGCCGTTCTCCCCCGCATCATCATCATCATCATCAGAAGGAAGCCCGTCCTCAATATCAATGTCTTCACCAGCCTCCGGTGTCGCAGGGTCATAACCGCAGGCAATACGAGCCTCGCGTGCCTTCGCCCGAGCATCTTCAAAGGTGGCCTCAAGAACACTCCTCATCTCCCACAAACCCTTGTATATATCTCGTTGGGCCTTGGCATGGACCCATATATCATACAAGCGACGGGTGACTGTGGCAAAGGCGGATTCAGCCTGAGCCAACAGTTGCGCCTTCTCGGCCTCAAGAGTCACGACCCGGTCTCCTAAGCTCGAAGCCTCCCGGTTGATTTCACCAATACGCTCCTCGAGTCGCGCCTCCCTCAGCGTGGCCGTCACCCTCTTTGATTCCTGCTCAGACTTGAGGACGCGGATAGTGTCCTCTAGTGCCGCCGCCCTCGCCAAAACCGGCACCCGAGCATCCTCGGCTCTTTCCGTCTCGGCCACTTTCTTTTCCAGCTTTGCCACCTTCTCCATCCATTCTGCACTCAGAGCGTCAACTCTAGTAGCATTTTGCTCAAGTTCAGCTTATAAAGATAGCACCTTCGCCTGAAGGTCCTCGCACTCCATGGCAACCCCTTTCCCCAAATCGAGCTCCTTGTCTTTGGCATGGAACAGCTTCTCAAGCTCACTGCGTCTGCGGATAGACCGCATCAATTCCTGATCTCTTTTCTCCAACTCCTCCCTGATGGACTGGGTACTAGCGCCTGCTTTAAGCTTCTCGTGCATCTCACCGGACCTGTTGCGATACCGCCGGTACTTCTCGACCATTTTCAAAAAACATTCGGCCCGCGTCTTAGCCCGACGAGCACTCTCGATCTCCAGCATGTAAGTCTAAAAAAAATGAAAGAGAGAGGAGAGAAAGAGTAAATATAAAGACAAAGGTCACAAAGCGAAGAAATCAAAAGAGAACTCACCCTTAGGGCCATCGCGGCCACGCCGCGTGACAACCCAGAATCGCTGACCTCCTAAAGAGATCCGCTCTCAGCGGCGGAGCATAGAAGATCAAACTGTGGCACCAAATCGACTGTGTCTTGCAACAGGTTGAGATCCGACGGAATTTCGAGTATGCGGGAAGGGCCTTCCGCCCTTGCCACAGTTCGGGTAAAGCCCTCCTCGAACATCCTCACGTCCTCAGGGTCGATGTCGGATTTGGACTCATAATCCTCAACCATGACGCCTTTCCCCCTCTCAATGGCCGAAGAAGGGGCGCGGTTCGGCCGAGATGGTGATGACTTGCTCGGAACAACAACAGTAGCCCCGGAACTCCGTCCCTCCGTTGCGATAGCCTCTTGAATGCCCGCAACGGGCGTCGCCTCTGCAGCCAGACTGGCACCACCGCCGGTCTCAGGTGTCGTCGAAACAAGGTCACCCCTTGAGGGCGTTTCGACTAAAGGAGCCTCTTCCAACACTACCCTTCGCCTCTTCGACGGAACCTTTCCGCTACCGACGCGGGAAGATTCGCCAGTTGAACAGACTACGAGGAACGGAATCTCTGGTTGAGGAGTAACCTCTAAGCGTATGGCTTCGGCCGTGGGCGCAGTCCGACGAGCGACCAGACTCCTCACGTCCTCGCCTACAGTAGCTCTTGGTGTAGGCCGGGCGGAGGGAATCGGTTGAAGGAATGCGAGGGGAGGAGCCCTCGTCCTTCTCACTCCTCTCCGACCTATCAATAAGGAGGGATTTGATCATATAACGACAAGGTTATAGAAATTGTGAAACGGAGGACAAAGCAAAACCACAACGAACCAACTCACTAGTAAGAGGCTTGCGTCCAAACTTCTCATGGAAAGACGCCCATTCACGAATCCTCATCGTGTGGAAGAATTTCACTCACCCACTCGCAGATATCGGCAACTAGCGGGGGAGGCAGGCTCTAGGCTACAAAAATAATAGCAAATCCTCAGCAAAGTTGTTAGAGGGAGATGGCCGGCGACCGTCTTTAGAAAAATTGCATAAACAGAAAGGAAACTTACGAGCAAAGTTCCATGTCTCAGGAAACCCCGCCAGGTTCGATACGACATGCTCCGTTCGGACATAAAAGTAGCTCTCCCAAAAGCGACGATTGGCCTTATCGCCTATCTTCACCACCAAAATCTTCGCTCCTCGATGGCGCATATGAATCATCGTACCCTGAAGAAAATGGGGGGCGAAGAGGTGGAGCATGTACCCTAGGGAAATTCCTTGGCCGGCTAGCTTCGCATACTTGATAAGCATGAGGAAGATCTTGTACACATATGGCGAGAGCTGAGCCGGGCACACCTCATAAAAGCGGCAGAAATACACCACCAAGGAAGGAAGGGTAAGCGTGTACCCAATGATAAAGGGATACGCGTAAAATACGCAGTAGCCCGGGCGGTGCAACTGCACTATGTCCTTATCCGCCGGCACCATTTCAATGTGATCGGGGATCCCCCATTTGGCTTTGAACTTTGTGATCGCCGCAGCGTCCATCATAGAAGGAACGAGCTTCGGTTCATCTCCGGTAGGGCTGTTAAAATCGGTCCTCGCCTTCCCCGGGCGGGGAACCACCTCATCCACCATCGGAAACCCCTCATCTTCCACCACTTCCACTCCCTCTTCGAGTAGGGATATGTCATTCTCCGGCATCGGAGCACCTACAACTTTATCAGAGTGGGAAGAAGTACTAGCCATTCGTTTTCTCTGATCGAAAGAAACAAAGATGATGAAGGGAAAAGGCAATGGTCACAGCGAATCCTAGCAGAAGCAGGAATATGAAGGATCAAAGAAGGGGGAGAAGATTTGTGAAGTTCTCTCTTAAGCAATTGAAAAACGTAACCTTCAGACGAGAGGCTCCCCCCTATTTATAGGGGTATAAAAGCCCTGAGCGGAAAAACAAGAGCCGCCAGTTAGAAAAAAGGGGCACGGGAAACGACACAACACCTAGGAAACATGCGCCATAATGACGCATGGGGAATATTGATGACATCCCGAACTGACGTGACGGTCCATTTTTGAACTGACGTAACGGTCTAACACAATTCTCGAAGCGTCACTTTGCTACCTCGCCATAGGGTTCTCGCCCCTCGCATAAAGCGTTCAGATTTCTCCCAACTTTTGAATCAACAGAATCCGCCCATCGAGCTCGCCAAGAGGCGACCCCAACGGGCGGAGGGACTAACTGTATGGGTCAAAATCTGACCACACATGGATTAGCGCTAAAAGGAATGGTAAGGGGTCGACTGAGTTGTGGTCGTGCCCGCAAGGCGTAATAACAACAAGTATCTCGGCCATTGCAGAGATCGATCCGTCAAAAAGCTTGTACGGCAAAGTAAATGGCGTGATATTTGATAGAGGCGACGTGAGGTACAATCAAGGGATGCAGGCATTATGGTTAAGGACCGTTGGATAAATGGGAATGCTGACGGTATATATAGAGGAGGAGAAGACAAGATGGGGGAGGATTTTCTTCTCCTAAAAACAGAAGGCAGAAGAACAAGAGAGGCTCTCGAACAACAATAAAGCAAAAGTCTAGATCTTGGTTGCAGATCTTTGTAATCGTCATTGCCAAATCAATAAAGATAGATCTCGTAGTTATCAATGGCATTCATTCTTTTTCCTCTTTGCTCTTACATTACAGAACGATACGCCAAAGATGTAAGCTTATTGTTTATACTTGATGCCTTTTAATGATCTTAAATCGGGCTATAAGTTTGGTTATATCTCATTCTCTTATCCAATGCACTTAGATCTAGAATTAATTATCCTTGGCTAAGATTTATCCTCTATTTTATCATTAATTAATTTAACAAAGAGTTTAACGCTTTTTGGCAAACAATACATACATTAAAACAAGCCTCTCTTTTTGGTCCTTTGTTACTGGTTTGTTTTCTCACTCTCATCCCACCTAGCAGAATCGACCGTGTTCCCCTTACCCTTCGCATGACATTCCTCTCATCTTTTGTTCTCTGTTAGGTTGCGGCAAGTTGGTCATTAGTTCTTCTGTAGAATGTGTCTTTATACAAACTTATATTATTCCAAGTCGTCTAAAACTTCCAAAAATATTTAGGTTCTTTTTTTTTTCTTTTTTTTTCTAGAATGAAATGGGACATTTTTCGACCTTGATCATCATCCTAAACCGTACACATTCCCCGATGAGTCTGTTTAACCGAAAAATAGGAGAATTCTAAGTTTTACGCATTTGGAATTGCAATTGAGCTAAAGACTTGTTTCATGCAATATGGTTTGGGAAAATACCAATTTTAGTCCTCGGAGTTACTGCGTTATTCTGATTTTGGTCCTTCTATTATTTAGAAAAACTAATTCGTCCTTTAATTAAATCAAATGTGCACTTCCCCATTTGGTTTTCTCCTTATATGATACTCCTCTCTTCTTCTTCTTTTTTTTTTTTTTGGTTGAATAGGTTATAACAAGATGTGATCCTTCTCCTCAGTATCTGATTTGAAGGGTCATAATATAGTAGTCAAATACAAAAGAAGAATATAAAAAGATTGTTGTATCTTTATTGTTACAACCATATTTAGACAAAATATCTACCACAGTTAGGAAGATATGAGACTTCTCTTAGATTCTCTTTTGGATTTAGTTTTAGTTTAAGTTTAATTTCTTTTAAAAAAAAAAAAAAAAGAGGTATGGGAAAAGTTGTGTGATTAATTTAATGCTAAGAAAGTATTGATAGAGAACTTTGCCAGATAAATTTCTTTTAGTTTTTGATTGAGAAAGGAGAGAATTTTACAAAAAGGGAATTCATACAATTCGATAGTATTAGTTCAGCCTGCAAAAAGGAACTATTTTCCACTTGATATAATCCTAATACTGGTAATGCGTGGGGTCCACATACGTGTGAATTTAAATTAACAAACAAGCAAATATATATGTGATCCCATATGAGGCTGATCTCAGGTGAAATCTCAATCTACATAAACAAGTAAAGTTAATAGACGAACTTTAAAAAGTGCCTAAATGAAGATTTGGTCATGTACCTAGGAAATCTAGAATTGATATGAAAGCACTCATAGTTGCAGAAAAAAGAGAAAAAGCTAAACCACACGTAGCAAAAGATATATAGCCAATATATGGTTTACAAATATATATTTACAAGATCAAGTAGTACTTTTTATACCTTTTGGTATCATTTTCCATTTTACTAATTAATCAGTCCAATCTCAATCGACTGGAAATGATGACAGCCACTGATTTCTCCTTGCCAATCATGTATGTAAGTAATACGTGCACGGTTAGGTTAGTTTTCATATATCTCTCCCAAAGGAAATGAAAATATATTTATCATAATTGGGTTTTCCTTTTTTGTATAAAGAAATTATAATTCTCTTATATTTGGCTAGCTAGTCCTTTTTCTTGTAGGAAAAAGTTTGGATCTCTATAAATTGAGGATCCTTCCTTCTCATTCAGTAACATCCACAATATAGCCATATGGGGTTTGAGAGTCGTATTTTGGGAGAGAACTTTACGGGACAAGTGTTAGTGTGTCACTTGTGTTTGCCTCTACATGAGGTTGTTCTCTCGATATTTTGTACTCTCTTTTATATAGTGGATTGCTCATCCCCATCCGTGGACGTAGGTCAATTGGCTGAACCACGCTAAATTTTTGTGTCTCTTTTGGTATATTTCTCTTTTATTGTCTAACTTATCGTCATTCAACACTTGTTTTACTAGCTTCCGCATGACACCTGATTTTTTGGGTCATAACATGCACATAGAACATAGTCATAAAAACTTTGTCCAATTTGTTTCTCTGTTGACCACCTTCGATTCTCCTTTATCTAGTCTAGTATTATAAAGATGTTGAATACGGGTAAAAAGTGAAGGGAGGAGCTACTACAATTTGACATCGAATATGTAGCTAAGGTAAATATCAAATGATTTTTTAGGTTTGTGTATAAGTGTGTTACCTACTGCTTTTAGTTATCCCAATAAGTTATTCAATTTCTTTTCCAAGTTACCAATTCATGTTTATGCGAAGACATTTAGTTACAAATTGTTCCACCACATAAGAATTCTTTAAGATAATTGTCAAATGATATATGGAAAAGTCAAAGACGATGAGATGAAGTGGAGATGGAAAGGACATTTCAATACACATAATTCAATCCACCTCTCGCTGGATAATTATTCAAAAGTCTAATGAGATAAGAATAAATCATTTGCAAATTTTCCATGTTGTGGAGAGAACAGGGAAATTTCTTGAAGGGCTTTAGGGCTCCCTATTAGCATTATTTGGGTCCCAAATATAATTTGTTTGGACATTTGATTCACGATAATGCCCATATCCATGTGGCAGTCGGCAATGAAAGTGGGCTGGCCCCATCTTGAGTGGATAGCCCATTAGTTTATACCAACAGTCTTAGACTTAACTTTAATAACCTTTGTCACAGCATTTTCTTTTTCAAAGAGGATAATTGAGATACACGGGTTGGTCAACTTGGCAATTGTTTATAATAAACTCTTATCTATAGTGCTTATATTAGAAATAATTAAATCTAGTTAATGAAAACATGGCTTGAAACTCTCAAATAATCTCTAAGGATAAAATAAAATATAATATACTTTCATATTAAGAATAAAAAAAACTTTACACATGTTAGCCCTTTAAATGTTTCCTATATAAGCAAACTGCCTCAAAGGGGAGACTTCAATTCATTCAACATCAACATATATACAAATTAAAGAAAACACACATTGTCTCAACCAAAACTCCATGGCAACTACTTCAACTATATTCAATCAAGAATTAATGGACAAGTTCCACTACTCAAGAAGAGTACTACTTGTAATACCAACTACTACATTACAACAATACCACCCCGAGACCACCGTGGCGCCGCCTCCGGCAACCGGAATCAGCCTAAACACAACAGATGATCAACCATCATTTGATGCAAAAGTTGTGATGGTCTTGTCTGTACTTATATGTTCCATAATTTGTTCATTTATCGCCAACTGCATTGTAAAGTGTGCATTGAGGTGTGCTAGCCGCCGAGTATTGGCAAACTCATATTCCTCAAACCATACAAACCCATCTGTAGCAAAGCTAGCTAATACAGGGATCAAGAAAAAAGCCCTCAAAACATTCCCAGTTATAAATTACACTAGAGAAATATTGATGAAATATCCTGGGGTTGGCACTGAGTGTGTAATTTGCTTATCAGAATTTGGAGTTGGAGAAAAAGTTAAGGTTCTGCCTAAGTGCAACCATGGGTTCCACGTCAAGTGTATTGATAAATGGCTCAATTCACACTCTTCTTGCCCTACTTGTAGGCACTGCCTTATTCAAACTTGCCAAAAAATTGTAAATGGAGGCACTTCTGTTACTACAACTGCAATTCCAAACACTCAAGTAGCTACAACATCGGCACCAGTTCAAGAAATCATAATAGGGATTCAATCTCTCCAACCTGAGGGTGTTGTATCTAATAATCTAAGTTAGTTAGAAATATAGGAGTAATATCCAGTAGCGTATGTAGCGTGGGTTTAATTGTTACGTATAAAAATTCACTCAAATTGTAAGAAATACTAAATATGAAACCACAACTTTGTAAATTTGATGAGTTCAATGTTAAAATCTTTAACTATTGAATAAAATTTAAATTCTGGATCCGCCTCTAGGCCCAACGCCTGTGTAGTTTTCCGATGATTCTTTTTGTTTTGCAAGTATATACAATGATTAAATTTTATTTCGGGTTCTTTATTGAGCTTATGTTTATTCCTGTCAAAAAACAGTTATTCCGTATTTTATTTATTCGGATGCATTATAAAGAATCGAGAAATTAAAAAAATTGAAACTCGGGTTTAATTTTGAAGTTAGAATATTATCTTTTCGAAAGATTTGATTGCTTGATTAACATACTTAGACCTGGTTTTAAATAATTCATGGAGTAACCAATGTCAAAGGAGCTTTTACATAGTAAATGTCGTGAGTATTGAGTAATTTAGATCATTTTACCTATATATGAACTCGCACTAGGGTCGGGCATAGGTTGTGCAAACCTAGAAATTCACATCAAAATACGTTTTGAATTTTTGGTTTGAATTTTCAAATTACGGATCGTATTTCGAATTTTATTTTATTTTTTTGGATTTAGACATTATTCCAATATTCATATTGCAATAGTAATAAGTTCAATACCTTGCCCATTAGGTGTTATCTCATACATTCAATATTAATTACTAAGTTACCGTCAGAATACTTTGTATTTGAATATGCTTTTGCTATTGCTATTCTTATCGGCCTTATTAGTGTCTCTGTTGTATTTTCTTCATAATAATTTTATTACTTGGGTACTTTATTTGGATGATCGCAGTGAGAATAAGAAATTTTTAGGCAATTTAATATGAATACTTCATTTAAATGTTCATTTTTATAAGAAGATGAAAAAGCTCAACTTATAGGTTCAAAATCGAAAATCTGGAACTGAACTTAAAAAGTCTGATCCAATCCGAGATTATTTAGATTGGATTTAGATTGTCATTTCTTCAATTTAAAAATCAAAAAATCAAATCGAAATTTTCATATCCAATCTGAACGGCCCTAATGCCCACTCCTAACTCGCACAACAGACTATCCGCCTTCCTCACTCTCCAACCCCCCCCCCCCCCAAAAAAAAAGTGGAGGGATTAAAAAAAAGATATGAGAAGATAACACAAGAACGGACATGAACACCCAAAAAGCTAATCATAAATTGGAATTACTTCACAAGAAATGCAACCGTCCATCATTTATAAACAAATTCTGAAATTGGTGGTTCCCACCAAAATTGAAAGAAAATATTAATTAAGACTTTTATCTAGGATCCATTCTCACAATGCCTAGATAAAGTATTGTCAGAAAAATAAATTGAAAAAAAGAAGAAGACAAATTGTCCCAACTATTTCATGTATACCTTTCTAGCAATGTGGAAGGACCACATTCATACAGTTACAATGCACATCTAACACCTTTGCACTTATATATTTTTATAGTTCAATAATTTCCTATCACTAAACAGTAAAGTGCCACTGCCTCTTTGCTTTGGCTCCATTCCATGTGGGATTTCTTATAAGGGGTTCAAGGAACCATGTATGTGACACTTGTATTAATCTTAAGTGTTTTTAATTCTTTGATTTTTAACTATGCTTTTTTAAAGTCAACTATGCTTTTTTCTTTTTGTTCATCGTCTCCTCAAAGAATTAACAGACGAACGTGGTCTTTCAAAGTGGCAATGTCGCATGCATTGGAGCCACGAAAAAATATAAATTAAATTATGCATGTTTTCCTCCTTTAGAGACAGAAAAGATAAAAACGACAACGCGACTTCAGATTTAGTGAGTCCAAAGTCAACAATTTGTGGACATTATGCGCTTGTTACACAACAATTTCGTAAAAATAGCACGGTCTAGCCAGTTTTCGGATTGGTCATTCAAAAATAGCCAGCGTTTACCAAGTCAATGAAAAATAGCCACTATTTTGCTGCAACAGAGACCGGTCCAGCATAATATACTGGAGTTCGGTGCACCAGTGTATGAACTTCCAGCATACTATGCTGGAACTCCACCACACGGAGAGTTCCAGCATAATATAATGGAGATTCGAGCACTTGTGTATGAACTTGCAGGATATTATACTGGACCGCTATACTTTGTTGGAACTCCAGTTGATCACGCCCAACTATGCCTTGTAAAAAGAACAATGCGGTCGTTGCAAATATAATCCGGTTTATAAGTCCGGAGTCGAATCCCACAGAGAACTAAGGTTTAGCTACAGCTGTTCACTATCACCAAGAAGACAAGCTTGAACAATTCCTAACTTATAGATATTAAGATTCTTCTGTTTAACTAATTAACTAACAAATTAAAATAGTAAATTAACAACTAACGATACTGAGGGTTAGAGAAAAGATTAAGAAGGCCTAGAGTTATGATTTCTCCAATTTTCGGAATCCTTCCCGCTATGTCTTCTATAATTTCGCCTAAGTATTCTCTACCGATCATGAGCACTCTTATTACCGTAAATCTCTCCGAGTAATTACGACAATTTACTATACGCACTCTCCCGAGCTACGCTAGCTGGCTTTTAATACAGCTCACTTCAGATCGCACCCAAGGCTTCGTTATCCCTAATCCCGCCTTTAAACCCTCGGTTATTGATCCCTCATATACTCTGGGAGTGGTGTTGTTCAACAATTACCTAAATATGCACTCTCTCCCGAGTTATGCATACTAAATAGGCACAGCTAATTGAGAGCTCTTCAATATAAACGTAGTTGAACAAATAGAGAAAAGCTATGGCTCAATTATATAAAAACATAACAAGAATTTATCCTACAAAAGGTTCTATCAAAACTCTAAATAACAAATTAGCTATTCATAATAGTATGTAAAACTACAATACTAGAAGTCATAACCAACAATGAAAAATAGGAAGAGGAAGGAAAACTCGTAGAAGAATTCTTCGCCTTGCTCCCAATGTGTTCTTGCCTCCAAGGGTGTTGTCTAACCCTAAAGTAGTATCTCTCCGCCTCCTTAGGTCTAATTTGTGTCCAAAATATGTCCCCTTCTTGTTCTTGGCCGGCCTCCTTTGTTTAATATAGAGTTTAGGACATAAAATCCCATGTTTTTCACTTTAGTCCCTAAAATTTTCGCTTCTTGCCGCGGTTTTGCTGCGGTCGCGGTGGAACCGCGGCCAAACATGCCCTCTGATTCTTCAGTTGTCCGCGAGTACACTCTGCCGCGGTCGCGGCAAAACCGCAGTTTTTCACCCTGTTCCTTTTGAAATTTAGAAAAACATAAAACATGAAAGTTGTATCCCCTTGAGTTAGCTTTCCAACCATATATTGTGGAGCCCAAATGGAGTTCTGAGAAAAAAGTTATGTCTATTTTACTAGACAGTGCGCAGTATGCCTCCTCAAGTCTTCGTTCGTACTTAATTATCAAATTTGACCTCCGAACAAGATCCCGGCTTAATTCCTTGAGCTTTTACTCAGACTTCAAAGCTTCAAATCACTTAAATTCATTCCATAACATATATATAGCTCGGAATCACACCTACAAGGCATAAAACACACAATTAGTGCAAAACACTAGCGATTAAAGCTCAAACTCAATTAAAGTGCAGTAAATTCGAGTGTAATAAGCGACTAAAATATGCAATTATAGCCTATCATCAACACCCCACACTTAAACCATTGCTCGTCCTCGAGCAATCAAACTCCACTTTTTTTTATAGACACGACCTTTTTAAATAATTCTCCTAACTCATCACACCAAGAGTATTTAAAATAGACTAAGCACAAAAGCGTAACATCTTCACCTCAAGATTTGACTCACAAGTACCACACATTATTCACAACTCACCTACTTACTCTAACATAGAGGTCACTGACATTACCATTCCTTCATGAATCAAGTGCCCTCACACAACACAAGAGAATAGTTCCACACAATAAAATTTAATTACACTTAGGAACTCAAGATAGAAAGAATTCACTCACTCTCAGAAATAACATTCATATGCCACAAAAGATGCACCATAAGCTTGCCCGTAGTGTACTACTCCACTAATCGAGCTCATTCAATCTTGGATCAACTAGGACTTTATTTGGTTGTAATGTAGGCTACGGGACGGGTAGGATACATTTAGATATAAGAGTGACTACACCTCCCTAAGCACTTTAATACATATACTTTAACATTCAAACCCATACTTATGTCAAACCAAAACTCCACCTTCACATCAATGTATATTACCCCATTCTTCTTTAAGCACACTTACATCAAGAGCCACCACTTATCAAGGAATTTTTTTTTCACAAGAATCCAACTATTTTTTTTTCCAATTCAAGTAGCTCTTACTTTTTCAAAACAGTGCACCTTTCTCCTTATTTCATTAGTTCCACTCAAAAGCCAAACCAACCACCCCACACTTTAACTTTTACATAGTTCATAATCAATTCAAGTGCTCATGAGAGGTTACAATGGTTCAAATAGATGGTTAATTCGAACAAATGGGTAAGGCTTGTAATGTGGTTGCCAAAGAAACAGGATTACAGGCTCAAAGGGGTTAACTACGATACATAATAATTAGGCGGGTAAAATATACATATCTGGCTCAACAAAGAAATGCCTATATCACTTCCTAGACTGAACAACACTACTATTTCGCTTTGCAAACACACGGGGCAAGTTCTAGGCATCAAATGCAATGCACAGAATAACACAAAACCTTACACACACATGGCACATAACTCACTCAGGATTGGATTCATCAAGACACCCTAGTCAAAGCAGTTAAGCAAATTTAAAATCATACAATTTAAGGTACTTATACAAGAGTCAAAAACTGAGCCTAAGCGTCACAGCCAAAGTACTCACTATTCTCAAGGCATAACCAAGTCAAGAGATATTGCTTCATTTCAAAACAAAACACAATGGCTCCTATTCCCAAAAAAAAACTAACTACACTCGGTTCAAATAAAACCCTTGGAAAAGAATCGTGGTTTAAAGAAAAACCAAGGGGTAATTGCTACACTACCTAACAAAACAAAAAATCTTTTTGGTATTTTCTTTAGACCTACTTCCCTCAAGAAAACTGTCTAGAAGATCCGTCATCAGGAAAAGTCCAATCTTTTTTTAAAAAAAAAATACAGCTAAAGTAGCATGAAAAACAACCCAGACAATCTCCTCACCCCACACTTAAAATTGTGCATTGTCCCTGTGAGCACGTGATTTTTGCCCTAAGCAAACTATTTCCAAAAGTCTCAAATAATTGATTTCTCTATTATTTTATAATTTTTGTGGATTTTTGCTATATTTTTGTGTTAATTGGTTGCATTTTATTCATATGAAATACAAATAGGCATTTGCATTTAGGGATTTAATGTCACAATTTTAGTATTAGTTAGTTCTAGAACAAAATTAAAGAGAATTGCAAAAAAAAAAAAAAAAAAAAAAAAAAAAAAACTTTACTTTAGCTAACTTTTAATTGTTAAGTTGTTGCTATTTATCTTAAATAGAGTTTT